>NC_030677.2:94811999-95111999 GCF_000004195.4 Xenopus tropicalis
TTCCCTGCTTCTTTGCCTCGGGTTTAGAGCCGGGGCAGGCAATTACTTTTTTTACGTTCCACCTTGGGGTGATGCAAAGCTTTTCTTAATATCCAAGTTCACAAAGTGGAAGTTGCCTGCTGGCTGTGATAATGTACTGGCAAGACTGAAGAAGACAAGAACATGAAAAAAGGATTTGGAATTATCTCTTAAGGTGACCTGTCCCCTTTAAGAATATTATAAGTCACTGAGGACTTTCATGACCATTTTACAATAGGGGGTACATTATTCATTATAATACACAAGTTTCAGTATGTTTTGTGTGAATAAATTGCATAAGTAAATACAGATTACAACTGATGACAAACTGCATTACTAGGCATTGTTTATGAGGATATACTTAAAATTAACGTGTATTATAAATGCACATTTAATCCACCAGTTAATAGCATTCTGACATATAAAACCGATCTACTTTATCGTGCTATATTCTTTTCAGTGTATATTTTCCATGCTAACCAGGTATTGGGGGATGTGAAGGTGCTTCCCATAGATTTACTGAAATGCTTCACTTGACAGCTCTTTCCTGAGGATGTGGTATATCAGTATACACATGTTTTCCTTGCTTAACCAAAAAGTTAAGGAAATGATCTCACTGTGCAGAGTATCATCCAAAAACGTGTTTTTTATGTAGTCCTGTTAATTTTAGTGAAGCTTCACTTTTGATGAGTCTTCATTCATTATAAAAGAAAAATGATGCTAACACAAGTTAGCTACCTATGACTATTGTATCGTACACCTATAAATCATATTACTGGCAAAATTTGATGCAGAAATATTTTGTAAAAAGAAGACTTAAACTGTTTTGGGTTAAGTATGGATGCATGAGTAATGGAGGATACCCTTTTTCTTGTCCAGAGAATGAAAGTTACTTACCTGCTAAAACAGGCTTCACACAGCATGGACACAACATGTTTCTGTGGAGTTCTTCATGTGGGTGCAGTGGCTAGTGATGTTATTATATAAACAATCTGCTAGTCAACCATAATCTGCTGCTCAGGCAGACCTAAACTAAACTGCAGCATTAGGGCGTTCAATTTCCTACATGAGGTTTTCAGTAAGGGTAAGTTTCTATCTATTAATTGAACAAGTATGTGAATTTTGAAAAAATACATCCACCGGACACACTGGTTTGAAGAACCCTAAGCTTCCGTTTGAACAGAGACATATGAGTCTTGTTTTTTTTTTTTCTGTAAATGCAGAATATATTACAAATTATTTAAGTTAACTGTTTGCAGTTTTAGGTTACTTATTCCTTTAAAACTGTAAGAACAATCTAATAAAAATGCATAAAACAGAATTATTAAACATCCTTTTTAGTTTTGGGTGCATGTTTATATCAGTGACCTCTCCACTTAAGAAGTAAATGTCTTTCATGAATAGTTTTAGAAACCAGATAGGGACAATTAGCCCTGCTATTGTAAAATACCATTCAATAGTGGTTAAGTGCAATAAATCTCTACTGAAAAATATATCTGTGTGAACAGCTTTAATTTAATGTTTGCTTGCAGTTTAGACACTTCACACTGAGGCTGAAAATGCCTGTTTTGCCTTGCTTTAATGAATGGTTGCGCTCTGACCAACAGGCATCAATGCTTTCTCGGCATCTGTAAGCCTGTAATTAAGAACAGGCCTCTATGACTACTCAAAAGCCATGCTTACTATCACATTTGTGTTAACCCCTTGTGACCATTATAGAATGAATAATGGTAATACTGAAATACTATGGGGCATATTTATTAACATTGTGATTTAAGTGGTTTTAGAGTTTTTTGAAACCACAACTTAACTCCTTTCTATTAAAACCACAAGTCTGCTAATTTATTAAAAGATCCAAATTTAAAAAAGCATGAACGTAAAAAAGACATAAACTTTTTTGCTTTGTTGCACAAACGTTTGTTGATACCCCTGTCTTTTTGTACAAACTTTTGCATCTTGAATAGGATAATTGATCCCATTAATTAAAGTGCACAGCAAGTGCACAAAACTTAGCCATCCTAATATTTACTGCATACAAGTAGTCTGCTCAGTGTGTTGTCACCATAGAATTCTCACCAATCCGAGTATCCGCTAATTTTTTTACACAGCAGTTCTGTCAAAATGACAAAGTTTGGTAAAAATAGATGCTAGATGCATTTTCCAGAAGTAACAATTTCTGGTATTTTATGGCTTTCCCTAAAACACATTTCTTTAGGATCATCTCTGTAGGGATAGTTAAGGGAATTTATGTGTAAGGGATTGTTAAGGTAGTGTGTAATGTGGTGTGCCAAAGCAACCCATTGTTTCTTGTAGTGCAGTTTCTAAATCTACACCTGACATTAGCACTTACACCAAAATGCCATTCACAGGGCTATGGGGTTTACTGTGGCAAAACATATTTGCAAACTTTATTGCATTTTGTTTTGGCAACTTTAATACCTCAGAACAATGAAAATTGTAATTGTGGTATGTGCAAAAGTTTGGTTAACAAATAGTTAACAGTGATTATTTTAGTCTTTCTTAGTAAAAACTGAAAATCAGTGTGCCTGAAGCGTCTTTCACTTGGACTACCCAAATTTGGTCTAAGGCTGTAGAGGGTATAGATAGACAACAATTGCAGGTGACACCTGTCATGGCTTTTATTTTACTGTATAGTATTGGTAATAGTATACAAGAATTTTAAATAATTATAACAATAAATGTTTTCTTCTAACTGGGAATTGTTATCGAGCTTGACATATCACTTTTAAGGGCTTGTGCAACTGTAACGGGCCACTTTAATTCTTCAGTCTGTAATATCGAAATATGATAAGCTAAGGTCTACTGTTGCACTGAACTCTAAATGCATGCAGACTATGTTCTTACTGTATGGGCAACTTCCCGGTTGCATTTTGTTTAGGACTTTCTGATGTATTGGATTTTTCTGCATAATTCCTGTCAAACTCCCTCTGATTTAATATTCATACTATATCCCATTGTACATGATAAATTGTGTATATTGTATATCATCTCAGAGTTCCATGAGATGATATGGGGGGGGGGGGGGGGTGTTTGATCGCCGCGAGCAGGGGAATCCAAGATGGCGGCCGTGACAGACTGCTAATACAGCTAAGTATTTTAGCTGTATTGGAAGAAGTGAACATTATTTAAGAAAATAAACTTGGCGATTTGCAATAGGCAAGGGCTATAGTAGTAGCCTTTCCTTGCTCTTTAAGAGTGTGTCCAATATCAGGGGCCAAATGATAACTAGATACATTTTCTGTTACCCCTAAGCCTAAGTTGTAGATTTTTATTATGTCCCGGGAAGCAGAATGACTTGTGTTATTGGAACCTTTTGTTATATTTTGAACGAGAAATTTCTGATAATTTGTTAAAACTACTAGTGAAATAGGTTTGTAGAAGTAGTGGCTAATGCAGCAAGGTAGACTATGCCATTAATTAGTAATGTTGGATAATTGTCTTGCCTAGGGTATCCACTTTCAGATCTATAGGTTTCTCTTTGGTGGTATGTTTCTTAGTGAAAAATGTTATGTTCTTGCATATTTTGTAAATATAATGTAATATTTGTGATATATTAACTTTAAAAAAGTTACACTTGTTCAATATAAACTTTGTTTTTCCGGCAATACTGCGTTTGTGTTTTTGATTTTTTTTTAAAAAATTTTGCAAGATCTATCTGGTTGTTCTATTTAGTGCATATTAATCCTTCGTTGGAAAGGGTTTGTTGATGTTAGCACCTGCTTTTAAATTGATAATTGTTCATGGGCAAAGTTTTCTTAGCCAGAATTCCCTCTTCATTAGTGCAGAGAGAAAAAAAAAAAGGACAGAATCTCAGTGCTGCCATATTTGAGCTGATCATCAGTAAATTAAAGATATGTTTCAGACAGATTCTGATATTTAAACCGAGAAAAGAATATTAAACTTTCTAACAATATTTGAAAACTAATTTATTTACTAGGGAATACTATAAGTTTTTTTTAGTAACTCAATAACATTTTTCTGGTTTTCTATTGACATCCCAGGCCTGAGCTATCTAACCAACAGATCAGCTAGAGTTTTATATATTGAATGTTGAAAGAAATGGAACTATGAGGTACAGTACAGTTTATTCACAATAGTAAAGGGCACTGATTGATAGTGCATAACTAAAATAAGCACCCTCTTCTGCCAGATACTATTTGTATCAGTTACAACAACTGGAGGATTGTCAGCTCAATATCCATCCCCTACCCTTGCCCACTTCCCTTTATGCAAGTTTACCCATGCTTTTCTAAAACTTTGTCTAAAAATTGTTCCTCTTATTGCATTAACCCTTAACTTGTTTCTGTCTGCTTTGCACCGTAGAATATTTTTTGTTTGGTGCATACGATGCCTACACAGGTGTAAATATGCTCGTTCTGTTGTCCCATTGCCAGCATGCTTTGGTAATTTTATAAAAAGCCTGAAACTTTTCATGGGACTGATAAATTATGCGATGAAAAGTATTATTTGTCCTACACTGTTGGTGCTCTATATTACAGTTATCCTGTGTCTAAATAGGAAAGGTGATGGAAAATGTAGTTTAGACCAGTTACTACAGGCTTTATCAGTGTCAGAACTGCCCATCCTAGCCTCTTTTTTTTAAATCATATCTCAGTGAGTAATAAAACCCAGTGACTTGCAGGATAAAGCAGTTTAGGCGTTTTCACAGTTGTATATAGCTTGCTTGCCAACTCTAAACTACAATAAGGCTATCTTCCACAGAGTCTATGTTATGCAAAAAAAATGTTTTTCTCTAATAATGAATAACCAGTAACTTGTATTTGGTAAGGTGTATGCTTTGGAAAATAGCACATAAGTAGAAGGACAGTAGTAGGACAGATCATGTCAATCTTTTCATTGTTAATGAATTGGTGAGTATGATATAGAACAGTGGTGCTGCAGTGTAATATTGTTTAAACTGGATATAACCAATCTTAGGAATTCCATCCTATTTATGGTTTAGTCTTCACTTCTTAGGGCAAAGGCACATGTAGCTCTTTGCCTCTGCAGGTGAAAAGGTGTCTGAAAATACCTTCAATTGCAGAAGAATGGGGATCACCACATCCAGTGATGCAGAAAATAGTGAAGAAATGCCTGTTTCTGCAATTTCCCATGATTGCACAGAATCATTGCATGTAAAGTGTTTTACATGCTTTGATCCCCATTCTTCTGCATTTTAAAGGAGAAGGAAAGGCTAAGTCACTTAGGGGTGCCAAAATGTTAGGCACCCCCCAGTGGCTTTAATCACTTACCTTTTACCCCAGGCTGGTGCCACTGTTAGGAGAAAACTGCACCAACCCAGGGTACCTGTGAGCCAGCGTCTCCTCTTCCTTCTTCCGTCTTCATGCGCAGTGGAGTGAAAAGCCAAACTTTAACAATTAAAGTCTGCTTTTTCACTCTACTGCGCATGCGCCGGCCCAGGGATTCCGAAGACAGAAAAAATAAGGAAGAGGAAACACTCGCTGCAGCTACCCCGGACTGGCACAGTTTCCTTCTAACAGGAGCACCAGCACGGGGTAAAGGGTAAGCGATTAAAGTCACTGGGGGGTGCCTAACATTTTGGAACCCCCAAGTGACTTAGCCTTTCCTTCTCCTTTAAGGTATTTTTGGATGCTTTGTCTGCTGTAGAAGAGTAATACGTGTGCCTATTCTCTTAAAGGGGTGGTTCCCCTTTTGGTTAACTTTTAGTATGTTATAGAATGGCCTATTCTTAACAGTGTTTCAATTGGTCTTCATTTTTTTTTAATAGTTTTTTAAATATTTGACAGACCCCAGCAGGCAAAAAACTATTATTCTGCAAGACTACAAATTTAGTGTCTGTTACTTTTTATAACTTTTCTTTCTATTTAGGTCCTCCTTTACTCATATTCCTGTCTTTTGTTCAAACCACTGTCTAGTTGCTACGCTAAGCTGAAAATGAAAACCAGTTGCAGAACATCTCAGTATAGCACTCTACATCATACTAAAAGTTACTTTAAAGGCGAACAATCCCTTTAAGACATATACAGTAGAACTGCACTTATACATACCTGAAAATTACATTTTCCCAGAAATTAGACCATTTATTTGTGGTGCAGGTAAGCTGTGTTATTTTTTTTACACTTTTTTTGTTTTCCTGAAATTATGTTTAATTTAAGCGGCCCTGTAGAAAATGTAAAAGTGGGGTTCTGCTGTAGTTTAAAGTAGCATACTTCTGTACACTTTCTCTGTAGTCTTTAATCCAGACTTGTCTCTAGCCAGGGCAGACTTGGGAGTAATAAAGGTATGACTTCAGGCTTTTTACTTAACCTAAAGCCCATAAATTTTGCCCAGGTACAATAACACATAAAATGCTTGACCAGGATTGAAAAACATAAAATGCTTGACCTGTTTATTTGTTGCTGTTGGTGATCTTATGAAAAGCTGGATGTTTTAAAAATATTTTTGAAAAGTAATAAATAGAGATTTTTAAATTTTATTTTACCGATGAGGAAAACTTTTGAGCGAGAGACCAGAAGGGGTTTAATGGTGAATGGGTTCCCTATGTTCAGATAACTTTATTATCATATTTGGCAGTGCTAAACATCTTTTTCCAAGATAGACTATCTTTTAGGGCAGGGGGCTCAAACTCAATTTACCTGGGGGCCGCAGGAGGCAAAGTCAGGATGAGGCTGGGCCGCATAAGGGATTTCACAAAAAATTGGCTTTCAAGGGATAATGCAAGGCACGGCGGGCGGGAGCTGCTGATTGCGGAAATGACGTTATGCCATCATAACAGTTATTATGGGAAGACGTAAGGAGCTAATTGTGCACACAGAACGTCTTCCCATAATAACTGTTATGATGGCATAACGTCATTTCCGCAATCAACAGCTCCCGCCCGCCGTGCTTTGCATTATCCCTTGAATTGCAATAAAAATCGCGATCCATTCATTGCTTTTGAGAAGGCGTTGGTGCGGGCCACAAAATACTGTACCGAGGGCCGCAAATGGCCCGCGGGCCGCGAGTTTGAGACCCCTGTTTTAGGGTAACAAAGCAGTTATTTCACCAATTGCTGTTCATATAATATTGGAATGGGATCTATTATCCAGAAATTCACTAAAGCTGATTCTTGATACTAGTAATTAATGTTAACTAACGCTTCAAAAACTTATGTTTTTTTCTCCCTCCATTTGTGTGGACAAATTAAGGCACAAAACCCTTATTTGGAAAGCTTCTGTTGCAAAATATTGTAGATAATACACCACATATCTGTGTTCTTAAGTGCTTCAGGATAAACATGTTAGAAGCAATTGTATTGTACACACCTTTGGCCTCAATTGCTTGCTGTATTACTTGCCTTTTGAGTTAAGGCACAGACTGAATGAATGTTTTCCTCTTTCTTCGGAAGTATGCAGCCCAGCAGACACTTCTCACAATGAGTTCTTTGTTGGGGATATAAGTAATGTACTGTCTAACAGACATTCTGTGAAGCTTTAAAGGACATTTGCAGCTTGTTTGTTAGCATGACAGATAAGAGCTCAGCTCCATTATCACATGCTCGCCCTGAGATGAACAGACACTCTTGTACTGAGAGGAAAATATAACTGTTAGGATAAATAACCTAGATTTATGTATGCATTATTCAGCTCACTGGGAAAGGACATTGGCTTACAGTTTTTCTTACTAGACAATAAACTAGATTTACTGCCCATATGTTTTAATAATATAATAGTGACATCTTGTGCAACTGGGTAATGTTTAGTTGGCCCAGCTGTGTTCCTGGTTAAGCTTTCAACTGCGGTACAGGTAGTGTCCCAGAGTTGTTTGAAGGTGCAGCAGCAATGTTTTGGGCACAAATTACTTATATTTGCACGTCATATGTACACTGCTCGGCTTCCAGATTTGTTTGGAATGGCCCATTTTCAGGATAGTAAAACTCACACTGTCTACAACTTGTAAATGTACTAAATGTATCATCTTTATCTTTAACAGATCTAGAAGTCATGACAAATTACAATCTTTTTGGCAAATGCCCAGGTCCCAGGGATGTTTTTCTATGGTTTTCTAGCCTTCAGTTAAGCCTATATCATCACTGTTACTAAACTAAAAGTTATCAGGCCCACTATATTGGAATGCAAATGGTCTTTGTCTTCTTTTGAAGCCCATGTTACGTTAGCTTGATACTGCAAGTCTAGAGCTAGGGGAGCTACAGACCAATTTCTTTAATAAACAATGACACAATTTAAATAAACTTAAATTCACATAGGATTAAAAAAACAGACAAGAGATAAATTGGCATACTTAGGAATGTTTCTCTGACTACCATCATTGGGTACAAATAAGATATCAGTCGTTTTTGCTAGAGGTTTAAGAAGATATCTCTGCCTGGTCTAAAAAAACATTATTATGGTTTAGCATGTAAATGCTCAAAAAATCAATTTTCTTCCCAGATTTTATATGTCTTCTAGGCACTACTAATAAAGCCCCCCAAAACATTACCTTAAATGCTACAATTGTTAAATTGTTATTAATTATTAAATATGTCTGTAATGCCAAATGTCCAATTGTCCAATCTAAAGCAAATGTGCCAAAACACTCCTTGAAAATTCCAAAAACATTCTAAAGAATGCATAACTGTAAAAGTATCATACAAAATATCCTGAAATATTATAGCTATAGTCTGCGATATGCCTCCCATATCAGGAGGGTTCACAAGCATGTGGTTAATGAGAGAGCCTGTAAAGGGAATATTCTCTCTCTGGGACTATTGAACTGGAACATAAATTAGAATGCTTTAAGAAGGGGTTGCAAGTGACAAAATCAGTGGCGTAAATGTGTGGGCCTGGACTCCTCTGTAAGAATTTTTTTCCTGGGCCTTCCTGTAACCTGCAATTTCACATGATTTGGGGATCACTAATCTAGATAATTTTTTAGGGTGAAGACACACAGGACTACTACTAAAAATATTAAAAAATATTAAGAAATTATTATAAATAACTTTTTGAAATTTTATTTTAGGGGGCTTCTCGACAGTCTTCCTTGTAAGAACTCATGGAGGAATACGTTGTGCATTGAAGAGAATGTATGTTAATAATGTGTCTGACCTCAACATTTGCAAGCGAGAAATAACAATTATGGTAAGTAGTTCTATTATTCATCTATTGCTAGTGGACACTTACAGTTACAGGTTTTTTCTGTACACTTCACCAGTGTACCCTTTTAAGCGCTCTGTGTGCAAAATGATCTTTTGTGCACACTTTTGTAAAGTGAGTATGCAGAGAAGTGTGAGGGTCAAAAAAGTGTGCACTATTATTTGTTGGGTGTGCTGCACTCATAATATGTGAACACATGCAAGTGGACAACTTAAACGGAACTAAAGTTGGCCATACACTGAAAGATCTGCTCATTTGGCAAGATTGCCAAATGAGAGGATCTTTCGCCAATATTTCCTCGATGTGGGCATTATGGGCCAAATGATCAGATCACATTGACTGGATGCAGGACGTCGGACAATGAGAGCATCAACGAGATGCTCTCCTCACCCTAGCGGGATTTTTAAACCTGCTCTATCAACATCTGGCTGATCTGTTGGTCATATATTTCACTACTTAAAAAGCAAAGTTCACAGAATACCTATAGGTGGTTAAAAGAGCAAAGATCCCAACAAAAAAAGCAGAGTTTCTAACCAAATGTTTTCATAAAAATTGTTGAGTTGGTGGAAGGACAGCATCTGTGGAGGCTAACTTGCCAATTTACATACAGACAATAATGAAGTTAGAAAACAGAGACTGATGTGAGAACAGCATCTTTCTGTAAAGCATGGTATGACACTTGCAGACAGAGCGGGAGTATTCTATATGAAGACAATTTGCACATTCCATATATCCCCTCAGATGAAAATCGTGTATATTGTTAGGTGGTGGCAGCCTAGGGACTTATAGTTACATAGTACCATTCTATAGAAAATCAGTTGCATATTCCATATAACCCCTCAAATGATAATCATGTATATTGTTAGGGGGTGGCAGCCTAGGGACGTGACCAGAGCTGTATACACTTGCATACATAAACCATATACCAAAATCATACTAACTGTAGATTTTAGTATCACAATCAGGGCCGGATTTCTGATTGGGGCGCCCTGAGGCTGCCCCCCCCCACATGCGAGCACCCCAAACCCCCACCCTCATATGGAACATTGGGGAGAGGACGCACTAAAGTTTCTGTCCGTATACGGGCGAAATATTCCGGTGCAGCATGGCGGCATGCCGCCCTAGGTCCGACCTTTCTGGCCTAACCACAAATCCGGACCTGATCACAATAGCCTTGAATACTATGCTTGTTCAAGAACTTATCCAAGCCCCTCTTAAAGGCATTAACAGAACCAGCCATCACAACATCACTAGGAAGGACATTTCACACTCTCACTTCCTTAACCGTGAAAAACCACCTACGCTGCTTGAAATAAAAGTTCCATTCCTCCAATCTAAAGGGGTGACCTCTGGTGTGTTGATTTGTTTGTTTTTATGGGAAAGATAACATCCCCTATTTGTCTATAATCCCCTCTAATATACTTGTACATTAATCCCCTCACAAGCGCCTTTTTTTCAGAGAAAACAACCCCAAGTTGAACACACCCACACACACTGCTCATATTGGCTATATATGTGCAGCTAATTTATGCCAGCCCACTCCCAGTGTATCAACCTCCCACACAGGAACAATCTCACCAGGGTATCTGCCTCGCTGTGCCACTGAACCTGCTCCACTCTGCAAAATGTGTGTCCCAGCCACACTGTTTCCAGATGCACTCTTCCCTCGCTTTCCACCTCCTCCCCTTTGCGTTCCACTTATTCTGTTAGCATGTGGATTCTGCTCAAGTTAGTAAAATGCACTTACTTTCTTTTTAACCCCTGTCATTGTTCAGTTCCTTAACCCATTCCTTACTTATTAAAATAGAACATGTTAGTAGTTACTTGTTATATTCAACAAACAGGGATATTAGATTAATTCCCTGTAGGAGAATATTGCTGCTGACTTGTCCCCAGCATTGAGTGGGTTATCTATGTACTACCCCTATAGATTAATAATAGAAGGCACTGGGGCCCTGGTTCACCCATCTACAGTCTGAATAGCTGTTTTTGGATGAATTAAGACCAAAAAGCATTCCTCCCAGTTGTGAACCAAGCCACACAAAGGACTTAACTAAGAACAAAAACACAAGGTCTGGAGTGCAGACAATTGGCAGCAGGTACTGATTATTAAAAATGTAAAATATTTGGCTCTAACTGAAGGCATGTTGTCCACTGAAGGGCTGGAGAATGGTACATGGATGAATGTCTGTAGACAGCAGTGAAGCATAGTAAAGATTCCCTTAAGGTTTGCAGATTCATTTCTGCAAATGGATTTGGTGAATTAGTCAAAATGGACAGCATACTCACTCCTGAGAATTATGGGAAGATTCTTACCTTTAAATGGATAATCCTGCAATCTTGTTGAAGCTATGATTTTTGGTCCTGATGTTAAATTTCTGATGGGGAAATGAAGTGGAACAAAAAAGGGAAATGTGCTCACCACTAATCTGTTTTAAACCATTAAGTGGGGGTGCAATGATGGTCTGACCACTTAATTCATTCAGACAAAGACAAAAGGTCCTCTACTCTCACCTGTATCAATATATTAAAGACACAATGCAGTTGTAAAAGCCTAAGGCTAATGCTATTGAAACATTTAGTATCTTCATATGCTTGATCATGCTTGTGTTTGACATGTGTTCACATCACATGTGGCTTGGGTCATAAACCTGAGCAAGGCACCATATCCTACATCTCCTATGATAGAAAGAATGGATAATTGTGATCCTCTGTAAACTTTCCTAATGGCCATACACAGTAAGATTTGCTTGTTTGGCAAGGTCGTCGATATGCCCACCTTGGATGGGCGATATCATGCTAATGCGATCGTTTGCCCTAGGGCCAATAAAGAGGATAGAGAAAGTTGCAGCTTGAGGACTGCTTGAATGAGCCAATGTTGCCCCCATTCCGATGAAAAATCAAGCTTGTCTAATAGACATCTAGCCAATTTATTTTGGGGGGGTGTCTGCAGGGTCTGCTATGTGGTAGTTCCTCTCCTTGGCCAATACTTTTCCTTGAAATTGGCTGCCAGCTGGAAAATGATATTTATTTTGTAACTTTTTTGTTTGTGACAGAATGCTGAAGTCTTATGGGCTGGTCTTTTATTTAAAATAATCTATTATTATTAATATAATTAATAATAATTAATTATTACTAATTGAATATACATCTAAAATAATTATTTCCTTTTTTATTCTGATTCCAAAGTAATAAAGGCATTTTTTAAAATCTCCTTTTCAGAAAGAATTGTCTGGCCATAAGAACATTGTTGGGTATTTAGACTGTGTCATTAACTCTGCTGGTAATAATGTGTGGGAGGTCCTTATTCTAATGGAGTATTGCAGAGGTAAGTAATATGTTATACTTACAAGTGTAAATGAAAATGGTGTTTGAATTTCATCCCTACTAATTAGCATGCTGGGTCTTCCACACACATAGGGGCTGATTTACTAAGACACGAATTCCGACCGAATTGGAAAAATTCCTATTGGAAAACGAACATTTTGCGACTTTTTCGTATTTTTTGCGATTTTTTCGGCGCCTTTTCGGAAATTATCGCGACTTTTTCGTTACCAATACGATTTGCGCGAAAAAACGCGAGTTTTTCGTAGCCATTCCGAAAGTTGCGATTTTTTCGTAGCGTTAAAACTTGCGTGAAAAGTTGCGCTTTTTTCGTAGCGTTAAAACTTAAAAGGCGCGACGTTTTGCGCAAGTTTTAACACTACGAAAAAATCGCAACTTTTTGCGCAAGTTTTAACGCTACGAAAAAATCGCAACTTTCGGAATGGCTACGAAAAACTAGCGTTTTTCCGCAAAAATCGTATTGGTAAAAAATCGCAAAATACTGATCATTACGAAAAAAACGCAATCGGACGCATTCGGCCCGTTCGTGAGTAAGTAAATGGGCCCCATAGACACAAAGACAGCAGGGGAACATAACTGGTTTAAGGAAACCATTCCTAAATAAATACAGTTCCCCTTTTAAACTGCACTTTTTAACATAAGACCTCAGATTAATAGACAAATAGACATTTAAAAGGGTGCAATTTTCATATAAATAAATAACAATAAAAGGCTGTAAAAAAGTCAAACATTGATATTATGATCTTTTATTGTAGAAGTTTTATTGCTGCAGGGCTCAGACAAACAGTCTCTAAAAGGATGATACTTAACCAACAGATATTTTATAATGTATCAAGCGGCCTATTAAAGAATCTCGCCAAACTGGAATATATATCAGTAAATATTGCCCTTTTACATTTTTTCCCTTGAGCTACCATTTGTGAGTGTTCACTTAGAGGTCACCTGACAGAAAATAATGCAGGTCTACCTGTAGCAGGAAGTAGTGTGCTTCCTTGGTTTGTATGTGTGCACCGTGAACTGTATGATCGCAGGCCCTTAATCTTTAAAATGGCAATTTTCTATTTTGGATAACCCAATAGTACATACTACTAAAACAGTATATTTTTTAAAATTGGCTTATTTAGATGAAGCAGGGTTTAACATATGAGCTGTTGTATGCAATGTATTTTTTAGAGACCTAGATTGTCAAGGGGTATAGCTTTCCTTTAATGCTAAGCTGACATGGAATGAATTTACCATTGAATTTATATGTACAGTGTAGTAATGTGACAGTTTCCCTCTAAAATGATATACACAAGCTTATACAGCTTCCATATTTGCTTATGAGCATAGCTGACTGGATATTCTTAGTACATGTGTTCATACATGAGCCAATCCTGTACAGCAGGGGTCGGGAACGTTTTTGGTTGAGAGGGCCATAAACACCACATATTTTAAAATGTAATTCCGTGAGAGCCACACAATGCCCGACGGGAGCTAGGCCGAAGCCAGGGCCTCGATTTGCGGCTGCCTGTGGAGGACGATGTGGTTTCAGGCCCGTTCGGCCACGGGTGCTGCGGGGCAAGGTAGGGTGGGTTTTATCTTTAGCTGTTCAATATGGCTTGTTAGTGGTATAACTAGAGGGCTACCTAGCACAGTGCACAGTTGGCTTCTCTTTGTAGCCCCAACAGAGACATATTGGCCACATTTAATTTCAGTTCAAGCGTGAACTGTCACTGGTTTCTGCTCCAATGTCCCTCTCAGTTTCCTGTGCCCTGGTTCAAGTGCTACTCGGTAAGGATGCCATATGCGGAGGAGGGCGTGGCCTGCGCTTGGCGGATAGAAGATGCGTTTTAAGGCTTAGAACACGTCTTCTATCTGCCACGTGCAGGCCACGCCCCTCGTTTTTTTTTTATTAAAGATTTGGCAGCGAGCCAGATGCAGCCATCAAAAGAGCTACATCTTGCTCCCGAGCCATAGGTTCCCTACCCCTGCTGTACAGTATGCAACCTGTTGGCCCTCAGGCCATACATGATATGGCTACCAAAGTAAAGAGGAGCTGTGGCTCCTGTGTTGGCTGACATGATGCTTTGGCAAAATAAATTTTCAAACTTGCGCAATCAAAGAATTGACATACATGGTGCGTAGATATCAGTCAGGATCCAGCCAGCATACACGCACTAAAAATTTCGAATGATTTTATCAGTATTTGTAAGTATGTTTTTTCTTTAAGATACGCCCATTACAATGTTGTCTGTATTCTGTGTGCAAAAAAAGCCCACTGATTTTCAAGT
Organism: Xenopus tropicalis; assembly: GCF_000004195.4. NCBI lineage: Eukaryota > Metazoa > Chordata > Amphibia > Anura > Pipidae > Xenopus > Xenopus tropicalis. Next base: position 94,826,770 of record NC_030677.2, read on the forward strand.
GAAATTGTGAAGTCCTAACCAGATCTGCAGTGATTTTGTCAGGTAGCTTAACCTGTTACTATGGAAACTACCTTGAATCAAAAAATTGTCCTAAAAATGCACATTTGCACGTGCTGTGATACCAGCAGGAAGAAAATATTACAGCGTCATTAAAGGGGAAGGAAAGGCTAAGTCACTTGGGGGTGCTAAAATGTTAAGCACCCCCAAGTGACTTGAATCGCTTACCTCGTACCCCGGGCTGGTGCCCCTATTAGGAGAAAACCGCACCAGCCCGGGGCACCTGGGGCAATTCGCTTCCTCCTTCCGCCTTCCTTTCCCCTAGACTCCGAGTCCGGCGCATGCGCAGTAGAGTGAAAAAGCCGACTTCTCTGTTAAAGTTCGGCTTTTCACTCTACTGCGCATGCGCGCAGTGAGAGAGGAAGGAGGAAGCGCTGCAGGTACCCCGGGCTGTTGCTGTTTTCTCCATACAGGGGCACCAGCCCGGGGTAGAAGGTAAGCGATCTAAGTCACTTGGGGGTGCCTAACATTTTGGCACCCCCAAGTGACTTAGCCTTTCCTTCTTCTTTAAAATATTACATCATCTCACGGAGACCATTTTGCTTGTGTTTTGTATGCCAGCTGGCCAGGTGGTGAATCAGATGAATCAGAGACTTCAGTCTGGTTTTACAGAACCAGAGATCTTGAGGATATTCTGTGACACCTGTGAGGCAGTAGCCCGTCTTCACCAGTGCAAAACCCCAATTGTGCACCGAGATCTCAAGGTAGCAATATAAATTTATCTTGGTGGGGAAATATTTTTAACAAATGTAAAAAAGAGCTATAAATATGAATGTATGAGGAAATTTTATAGAGAGAGCTCTGATTAAAAGGGGACCTGTCACCCTAAGAAATAATTCCAATTTCTTTGTTGTTGTGTTTGTTAAGCAAAATTAACTTCACATACTAGGGGGCTGATTTACTAACCCACGAATCCGACCCGAATTGGAAAAGTTCCGACTTGAAAACGAACATTTTGCGACTTTTTCGTATGTTTTGCGATTTTTTCGGATTCTGTACGAATTTTTCGTTACCAATACGATTTTTGCGTAAAAACGCGAGTTTTTCGTATCCATTACGAAAGTTGCGTAAAAAGTTGCGCATTTTTCGTAGCGTTAAAACTTACGCGAAAAGTTGCGCATTTTTCGTAGCGTTAAAACTTAACGCTACGAAAAATGCGCAACTTTTCGCGTAAGTTTTAACGCTACGCAAAATGCGCAACTTTTTACGCAACTTTCGTAATGGATAGGAAAACTCGCGTTTTTACGCAAAAATCGTATTGGTAACGAAAAATTCGTAAAGAATCCGAAAAAATCGCAAAACATACGAAAAAATCGCAAAGTACCGATCATTACGAAAAAAACGCAATCGGACTCCATTCGACCCGTTCGTGGGTAAGTAAATCAGCCCCTATATGTATGGGTTTGAATGTGTTAATATAAAAATTAATTTTGGTTTTATGTTTAATTTGAAAAGGACTTATTATTCAGCTTTTTATGTCTGGGTGACAGGTCCACTTTAAGCAATTCTGTTTCTGTTTAACCAAGAAATGAAAAGGGTTATGTAATATAAGGTGCAGGGTATGCTACATTTTTATCACCTTTTGCAACCAATCAGCAGGTAGCATTTCCTGGTCATGTGTTTAAACAAACATCTTATTGATGCTATAGGTTTTTGCTCCTGGGCAAACGTTGTGCCTTTTATTACATATTGGGGGGTGGGGGTAGAGTGTCCTAATTCATGCCAGGCAATAGACATATAATGCAGTATTTGGCCAGTCTGTTAGAAAATTGAGATTGAATGTAATTGGCTGCTAATTTTTTTTTTTATGTAGTGACTTTCAACTTGTCATCTTTTCCTTTTTAAGTAATAACTGACCAGTCACAGGCTCCAGTTTTCTTTATAGGACTGGTGCCTAGGATGCAGCTTCAAGGGGACAGCCTATAAGTTTATGCATATTATTGAGGTGGACATTGGTTTTCAAAAATTGTAGTGTTTTAGAATTTGTATTTATTGTTAAAGGAGAAGGAAAGGTAAAAACTAAGTAAGCTTTATCATAAAGGTAAATACAGCCTTAAGCACTTACAGTAATGCTGCACTGAGTCCTCTATTAAAAGAAACACAGGATTTCTTGTCTCTTTTTTTTTTTTTTGTAAACATGATGTTCCAGTGCCTGACTTCTTCTTTCAGAAACATCCTTAATACCCGTGGCCAGGGTCTGCTCTGTTATCTCCTGCTCCCCCCTCCCACGAGAATGCTAAGAACCACCCCCCCCTTAGGAATGTGTGATCTGAGCTATAATGGTTAGACTGCAGGCAGGAAGCTACTTAAAATGGCAGCTGCTATCTTAAGCAAAGGGAGAAAGCTTCTAAAGCTTGTTTACTCAGGTATGGTAATGGTTTCTGCAGAATAAATATATTGTTCTAGGAGGCACTAATGTGCCAAATCTATTGGCAGTAAAATGCCAAAATGACTTTCCTTCTCCTTTAAAACTGGATATTAAGTGGCCTGCCTGGCCTGGTTACCTTTGTATGTGTGTAAATAAAGTGTAAAAAAAACTGTTTTGCTTGAATTTAAGGTTGAGAATATTTTGTTAAATGATAATGGAAACTACGTCTTGTGCGACTTTGGAAGCTCTACAAACCGAATTCTTAACCCACAGAAAGATGGTGTGAACATTGTGGAAGAAGAAATTAAAAAGTATGTATAATGCCTCCTAGATTTGTTAAATATTTACTGTGCTTTATATGTATTTCCAGTCTGCATGCACACTTAGGGGCACATTTACTAATCCACGAACGTCCGAATGCGTTTTTTTCGTAATGATCGGTATTTTGCGTTTTTTTTCATAAATTGTCGCAACTTTTTCATAGCCATTACGACTTGCTCGTAAATTGGCACAACTTTTTCGTAGCCATTACGGCTTGCTCGTAAATTGTTGCGACTTTTTCGTAGCCGTCGTGCCGAGTATGAAAGTTTCGGATTCATTCAAGCTTCAGTATCGTGACTTTCCTTGGGCCAGGTTGGAGTTGCAGAGTGCCATTGAGTCCTATGGGAGGCTTCCAAAATCATGTCGCAAAGGTTTGCCCGCCGTTTACGAGCGCTCAATACAAAAAAGTCGCGACAATATACAAGCAAGTCGTAATGGCTACGAAAAAGTCACGACAATTTACGAGCAAGTCGTAATGGCTACGAAAAAGTCGCAACAATTTACGAGCAAGTCGTAATGGCTACGAAAAAGTCACGTCAATTTACGAGCAAGTCGTAATGGCTATGAAAAAGTCGCGACAATTTACGAGCAAGTCATAATGGCTACGAAAAAGTTGCGACAATTTACGAAAAAATCGCAAAATGTTTGTTTCCAATACGATTTTTTCCCATTCGGGATTCGGATTTGTGGATTAGTAAATCAGCCCCTTAGTATATGTCTATCTACTTTGCTTCATGTCTGTTTCCAAAGCAATGAGAAACTTTGCCAGTAACCCATAGCATGCAACTTCCACCTGAAAAAAACATCAAATAAGATAGCACTCGCCAAGAGGCATAAAGCACCCAGGATCATTGGAAATGATCACAGCCTTTTCAGTTGTGCAGTTCTGTGCTTAGTCCACTTAATGCTGCATCTATATTTCTGTAATTTTAATGGCATTACCAAGGTCAGCTCTTTTTAAACTACCACTGTAAAAAAAAAAAAAAAAAAACTGGAGCCAGTAACCAATTAGAAAAATATACAAATATGTATGCATATTAACAGAAAAAATACATACTATATGCAGTAATTTCCAGATTAATAAAATACAGGAGTATACAAAAAGTCACTTTGTTGATCCAGCATTCCACTTTTGTCAGTAAATTTGAACATTAAAATTTTGTATATATATATATTAGTGGTTTTCTCCACATCTTTTTCAGTTTGCAGTATTTTCATTATAATTCCTTAGTGGCCTGTGACTAATTTGAATGGATGAATGTCAGAAAACACTCTCTTATAAGCAATTTCAAAGATCTCTGACAGGATATCATTTTCTCACCCTTGATTTACAGGCTACCTAATCTTTAAGATGTGTTTATTGAAACCTGTTTTCGAAATGTTTTTCTCAGAGGCCTCATGGTGGAATGACTGCATGTAATAACCTATTCTGACCTTATCACCTCACTGTATCAAAAATACTGATTTTATGTGCTTATGACTGTCAAAAATGGTAAAGTGATTTGATTAACAGACCAGTGGAAAATATCTAAATTGTTTATTCAGTACTTTAGCACTGCATAAAATACAACAACAAATGAAGCTATTTCAGTACAATGCATTCATTGTAAAAAAAATAAAATAATAATTGATGTTTAAAAATGTACTGCATATATTATTAGCCATGGCTTCCACATTAACTGCAACTTAGATACTGGTAAAGAGATCTGGCAGCCTAATCTGAAACTATAAGGAGAACAACATTAAAAGAACAGTTCAGTGTAAAAATAAAACTTTGTTAATAGTAAGCCTGAGCAAAATCAATAATGCTTCTAATTCAGTTAGCCAAAAATGTAATGTATAAAAGCTGGAGTGAGCTGATGTCTAACATGGTAGCCAGAACTCAACTTTCAGCTCTCTAATACATGGGCCAATTTCAGCTGCGGGTATTGGTCCTTTAGACCGACTCAACAGCTTATTTGCCCATGTATGGGCACCAACAACGGTCCCTCCCGACCGACATCTGGCCTGAAATCTGGCAGGTTTGATTTTTACTTCTGATCGGTAGCCGCATCGGCTCATTGATGTGATCCCCATATTGAAAACATTTTTATTTTGCACAGCCTATTTACCCAGTTTCATTTTTTCACACACAGTTCCTTTAAAAGGGTTTTTTTAATATGCTTTTTTATTCCTACACTTCTAAGAAATAATTTAAAAAACTACCAGTCCTTCATCTTAATTTTTTTTTAACGTGGCCCTCTGTCTGAAGACAAAATTAATTTGACTCAAACTTACATATGCAGGATTTCAGACAGGGCTTAGTAATCTGACTCTTTAGCTATTGCTAAACAGCAACTTCCTGCAATTCTACAACTGTCTTTTTTTTAATTATAACATGGAGAGGCCATTAACATTGATGCAGAAGCCATCGCAGCAGGGCATGCACTTAAAACCTTGCACTCTCTAATGGTATCCAATTTTTCAAATTACCAGAGCAGGCATAATTTTTGGGAATTTATCTGTGCATGCCAACTTTCTACTATGCTGTCATACAAGCTTTTATGTCTTTTTTTGTATTAGACAACATTTGGTAGATATTCTTCTCATTGTAGAATGCCTTACCTGTTTTCATGTTGGATCGTTTTGTAAGATATTGCATTGACAGTAATTTTACCCCCTACCCAGGTACACGACTCTCTCTTATAGAGCTCTTGAAATGATTAACCTCTATGGAGGAAAGCCAATTACCACAAAGGCTGATATTTGGGTAAGAATTAAATTGTATAAAATGTACAGAATTTGTAAGAATGTAAGAATTTGACTAATTATTATAGCAACATGGTATTCATCAAAGAATTCTGCCTTGCAAATCAGGCATCCTAGGTTTGATTCCAGGCAGGACAGTATCTTAAGAAGTTTGTATGCTCTTTGTGGGATTCCTGAAAGTCTGTTTTCCTTTCGTATTCTAAAAACATAAGGAAGGTTAACTGGCTCTTGATAAGTCACCATCATATGTGTATGTTTTACATGTAAGCTTATTGGAGCAAATTATAGTTTTTCCAAAAATATCAAATATTTTTTTCTACATCCATTAGTCTAATGCACTGACCTTTCTCTGTATTTTGAGAAATACCCAAAACTGCCCAAGAGCTACATATTTATTTTGGTTTAAGATGGTTTTTAAGAGCTTTAGATTACTGTATGGATACTATATGGAACAGACTGGAAATCGCTGATTTTGACATTATAGGCCTAGAGTACTGAAGAATGCTGTAGGGAAACATTGGGTTTACAAAATCCATCAATTAAGATGGAGAATTTAAATTGAGACATCAGGCTTGCTAGTATAGTTATCTCTCATGATTTCTTCAGTTACCTAATAAGCTGCATTCTAAGACTATTGGCAAATGGGTACATTTTTCCAATGGTATATATGCCATTGGAGAAGAGCCAATGCACTGTCTTCTGCACCTTGTTTATATGTTCATTGACAGGCATGGGGTTATCCTGTCAGCAAACAGAGCAGATTTCAGAGCAGAAATGCTAAAGTATACAAGGTAAGGAGGGCAGCAGATTCATGACCCCTTAGCATTAAGGTAGCCATCCACGACCGATAAATGCTGCTGATGGACAGATTTGGCAGCTTATCAGCCCAAGTATTGGACCATCAGACGGGCTTGCCCAACCGATATCTGGCCCAAACTCAGCCAGATGTCGATCAGGCAGGTTTAATCGATGGGCTGCATCCTGTCGATGTAATCCGCTCGTTCAGCTTGAGGGCCAAATGATTAGAGCAATCTCAAAACCTCAAGGTGGGCATATTGGGGGAAAGATCTGCTGTTTCAAGGACTTTGCCAAATGAGTGGATCTTTTAGTGTATGGCCAGCTTTACAGTGTCTTGTCTGTTCAGGTAAGACACTGTCTGTTCAGATATTAGATCCCTGACACCTCTCCTGAAGGATTCTGTTGCCTCAACTGATAGGAGCATCATATATGTATGCTGTTACCTCATTACTTCAGGTTCATAGTACCCGCCACTGGAGAAACCAATCTGTATATTTGCACAGAAATATCCAAAACAAATTTGATTTAAAAGCTACAGCACATTAAGGATTTGGCTGTATATGCCATATATGTTATGGATGAATAATAATACATATTTATTTTTACCTTCTAACCTCTTAATGAAGAGACCTGCAAACAAAGTATTAGCGAAAACAAAGAGCATATTTTGAATAAAATAAAAACTGTGCCATAATCAAGTGATGTAGAGGCAGAGGTGCGACAAATCTCCCCGAAATGCCATCCCACCGGCTCGAATGTAAATCGCCGGTGGGATGGCATAAGCTGCCACACCGCATATGCCATAGCACCGGCGATTTACATTCTAGCCGGTGGGATGGCATTTCGGGGAGATTAGTTGCCCGCGACAAGGAAGATTTGTCGCAGGTGACTAATCTCCCCGTCTGTCACGGCCCTAACTGGTAACACAGGTATGTGATCCCTTAATTGGAAACCAGTTATCCAGAAAGCTCCTAATTAAGGGATGGCTGTCTCCCATAGTGTCCATTTTAAGCTAATTATTTTCTATGTAATAATAAAACAATACCTTGTATTTGATCCAAACTAAAAAATAACATCATATTGGTGGCAAAACTATCCTATTGGGATTATTATATGTTGAATTATTTTTTTTTAGTAGACTTAATTATGGATGAATCCTTTATCTGTAAAAACCTTGGGTCCCTTAAGGTGGCCATACACGGGTCGATTGTAGCTGCCGTCCCTTAGAGCGATTCGGCAGCTTATCGGCCGTGTAAGGGCAGCAACAACGGGCATGCCTGACCGATATCTGGCCTGAAATTGGCCAGATATTAATCGAGCAGGTTAAAAAAATGTATCAGTGGTTATCTGAATAAGAACAATGAAATAAACAGTCAGACAAGCATTTGTTTTGTTTAATTGTGAATACAATATGGGAGGAGAAATTATCTTAAATCAAGAGTTACTTGATTTTTCCAAGAACTTCCCCTACCATATATAGTAAATGCTGAACTCAGGAATCTGAAACAGCTGAACATAATCCTGATACTGCCACTAACTTCTATAATAAAAACAAACAAAAAAACATTTGTCTATTTAACAGTTCACAAGCAAAGCCCTGCTTTCTCCTTGGCCCAAGATTCTTGACACAAGAGAAATAAACACATGCATCCAAATGCTTCTTCCCTCTAACAATGTCTATCCATATCAATCATCTGTTTTCATATTTATAATAGTAGTAGCTTCCTGTTGGCCATCCCAAACTTTTGAAGGTTAAATAAGAGTGAACCGAAATTTCCCTTTATGCAGAGCATGCTTTAAAGGAGAAGGAAAGGCAAAGTCACTTGGGGGTGCCAAAATGTTAGGCATCCCCAAGTGACTTGAATCGCCTACCTTGTACCCCGGGCTGGTGCCCCTGTTCAGAGAGAACAGCACCAGCCCATTGTACCTGCAGCTTTTCCTCCTTCCGTCTTCACGAGGGTGCACATGCGCAGTAGAGTGAAAAGCCGAAGTTTAACAGAGAAGTCGGCTTTTCACTCTACTGCGCATGCGCCTATTGTGTAGTCGCAGCGAAACGAAGCCGGAAGGAGGAAGCGCATCGCTCCAGGTACTCCGGGCTGGTGCTGTTTTCTCCTAACAGGGGCACCAGCCCGGGGTACAAGCTAAGTGATTAAAGTCACTTGGGGGTGCCTAACATTTTAGCACCCCCAAGTGACTTAGCCTTTCCTTCTCCTTTAAGTGGGGTTATGTAATGTACGTTTGTTTTAGGTCTTATTACCTATAGCAGCCAATTATCAGGTAGCATTTAATAATCATCTGTTTAAAGGCATTGGCCTTTAGGGGTACCTGCAGGCAAGTGATCCTCTTTCCATCTTATTGGTTGCTGCACTTGGGCAAACTTTGTGTCTTTTATTAAATGTTAAATTAATGGGGTTTAATTCACTTTGGCTGAACGCTTAAGATTTGGTTGAATCTGAATTCTACAAAAAGTGCTTTAATTTGGACAAATTCTAATGTGAAATCTGGATTTGGTGCATCTGTATCTTATACAAATATATACCTAATATATTAAGTACCGTAGTTTAGATTAAAGGAAAAGTAACACTAAAAATTTTTAACTAAAAAATCTATTCTACCCTCCCCCAATAATTGCCCTAACCCCCAAGTGACTTAAATCGCCTACCTTGTACCCCGTAGTGGTGCCCCTGTTAGGAGAAAACAGCACCAGCCCAGGGTACCTGTCGAGAACGCTTTCTCCTTCCTACACGCGCTGCTGCCGAATGTCCCGGGCAATTGCATGTGCAGTAGAGTGAAAAGCCGACTTCTCTGTTAAAGTGATACTGACACGAAAAACGACTTTTCAAATTATGAATCTACATACAAAGTTACCTATAGGTCATGTTGATTCTTTTTCACTGTTAGAGCTGGTTTTATATGTAATTGTTGCTTTAAGTTCCTAAACCTGACTGTTTTGTCAACCTGACTGTCTCTTCTCAGCTTGTCAGTTATAGCTTCTAATGCTAACAGCCTACTGCTGCACAAATATGGCCGCCCCTCATAGAAGAACATAGGGGATCAGATAAGGAATGGAAAAGCATCAGCAAATACATTTATGGCAAAATTATAAAGCTCATGCAAAGACAATGTTATGATAGATGTAAAAAAGGTTTCATTTCTGGTGTCAGTATCTCTTTAAAGCTCGGCTTTTCACTCTACTGTGCATGCACGCGCAGCGAGACAGGAACGAGGAAGCGATGACAGCTACCCCGGGCTGGTGCTGTTCTCTCCTAACAGGGGCACCAGCCTGGGGTAAAAGGTAGGCGATTGAAGTCACTTGGGGGTGCCTAACATTTTGGCACCCCCAAGTGACTTTGCCTTTCCTTCTCCTTTAAACGTTTTTACTCTATATCCATTTTCCATTCTGTTTTATAAACATTGAGGATCAAGTTCCCACTACAATCAATGTCTGATCTGGGTATCTATTTGCCTCATTCCAATTATGTCTGGTGAGCATATATATTGGACTTTTTTAGCACTTTTGATATTCAACTTATTTAGCAAGTTGAGGAAGCAGCACTTGATCGCACTACTTCACGGCACAGATCTTGTTTAAAGAATCACCACCAAGAAGGGCTAGGTATTGGGTGTTTCACCCTAAAACTGTCTTGTCTGACTGTTGTATGCCACTTATATCGATTTTGTTTTCTAGGCCCTGGGCTGCTTACTATACAAACTGTGTTTCTTCACTTTGCCTTTTGGTGAGAGCCAGGTTGCAATTTGTGATGGAAATTTCACAATTCCAGACAATTCACGCTATAACCACAAACTGCACTGTTTAATTAGTAAGTATCAGTGTTTAAATTTTGATTTATGCTACCATGTTTTTGTTTAACAGATAAGAATTTATTGTTTTTGCCTGGGCTTTATTAGTCATTAGTGGTTTTTACTCTTTTAAAAGACATGGAAACCACACATACATATATGGGCCAGTGCAAAGGTCCCTTTTAATTACTCTCATAGAACTTACTTTAAAAAATTTGTAGGAGACTTCCTTACTAGTAAAAATAGTCAAAATAAAAGTAAAATAACAACAGGGAAGAGACATAGATTTTTTTCTACAGGTCTATAAAGTGATAATGTAATGTAAGTTCCCTTTTCAATATTTCTGTTTCACTTGCAGGTCTTAATATTGTTGCACAGCTTTAGTTAACTTTGTATAATAAAGTAAAAGCTATCACAATCATTCAGCTTAGTTCTAATCCTGCAGTGGTGTAAACAATTACTTTTAGGTGGGATATGTAATCAATTTGGCTTAAATCTTTTTATTGCTATAACAATTTTAATTTCTTTGTTCATTGACACAAGCGATATCCCTCATATGTAATAAAAGGCACACACTTTGCCTAGGAACAGTAACCTATAGCAATAAGATGTTTGTTTTTCATCAGGTTATCTGATGATCAGTTGTTGTGGGTTTCTGCTCCTGGGAATACTTATTGCCTTTTATTACATAACCTCAAATAAGATTTAAAACATGTTGGCAGTGTTTCTGCCCTAAGATTTACTTCACTAACCATTGCAGTTTATTTTGAAGCACAAATGCAACTTTATTGTTAGCTATAATGTCCCAGGTATGGGACCCATTATCCAGAATGCTCGGGACCTGGGGTTTTCCGGATAAGGAGTCTTTCCGTAATTTGGATCTCCATACCTTAAGTCCACTGAAAAATCATTTGAAGAGTTTTGCCCCCAATAGGGATTAATTATATCTTAGTTGGGATCAAGTACAAGGTTCAGTTTTATTATAACAGAGAAAAAGGAAATCATTTTTAAAAATCAAAATTATTTGCTTTTAATGGGAGATGGCCTTTCCGTAATTCAGAAATTTCTGGATAAGAGGTTTCCAGATAACGGATCCCATACATGTACACGATTTAAACTTGTTTGCAATTAACTTTTGATTTTTTTTCTCTCCAGGATACATGCTGGAGCCTGATCAGGACAAAAGACCTGACATCTATCAAGTATCTTATTTTGCCTTCAAGTTAGCCAAAAGGGACTGCCCATTACCAAACATATATGTTAGTGTTTTACTATTCCTATTCTTGAAAACATGAATAGATATAATATACTTATATACAGCACATAAAAAAACATATAAAATTAGAAAATATTCTAAGCAACTTTTCAGTAAACAAAACAAATGTTTAGTGATTTGAACAATCTATCTGTCCTTTGTTATTCTCTGCACTACTAGGGTGCCTTCATGCACCATTACATTATATAGCAGTTGGCAGATTTGGTTTGCTCTGTTTATTATTTTTTGGCACAAATTTTATTTTCTTCATTGTGAAAACATGCAGAGTAATATTCTTCCCCAACCTACTGTATGTAGGTGGTGAACAATATCTGGCTTATTTTCTGTACTTATGAATACAAAAATCCTGAAACATTTCTATATTTACTTTATTTTAAAGAATTCTCCAATTCCTCACGTGCTTCCGGAACCCATGACAGCCAGTGAAGCAGCTTCAAAAAAGAGCCAAGTTAAAGCAAGGTAGGATCATTTTCCATTTAGGATGCAGCTTAATCCCAGCAGTTTATGCAGAATTTGCAATAGTGTTGTGAACAGAATCCGAACCATTAATGGTCTTGCATCTTTAAAACGTAAAGTAAATGAAAGACTTTTTCCTCAGATTTGGATATGCATTTTAGGCTTCTGATATGGTTTAGTATTTGACAGAAACTCTTGTGGGGGAGTAAATATTTAATCAAATCTAAAATAATTAATGCCTGGTTGTCTTTTAACCAGTAGCTATGTCTCCTTTGCATTCTTATGCCATAACTTCTCTAAAGAGCATATTTATGATCATTTGAAAACTCATGTGTTCCTAAACTAAATTAAGTTTTTTTTTTTTTTTTGCAGTTGATTGCTTTAGTTTTTTCCACTTTGATGCTATTTTGTAAAAGCCACAATTATGTTTTTTTCATGGGTGAAACCAGTTCCCATAGCAATGCTTACATGCCCCCATAAGGTAACCTAAGATAGCGTAGCAAAATATAAGAAGACTGTCACTGATTCCAATATAGGAAGCTGCTCCATACGTATCACAAACTATGGGAAGAACAGAAACTGGAAAAAAAAAATCGTTTGGTTAAATAGGACTCTTTGTAAAAATGTCATGCCTGTATTTCTGAATTCTCTGAATAATGGATTTCCAGATATAGATCAACTCCTTTTTTTATGTTTTGAAGTGTTCAGGTTCAATTTTAGAATAAAAACAAATCTTGTTTTGATAAAGTTTTGATAAATCTGCCTTTGTAATTGTATTTATCTATGTTTATTTTATTATTATATTGTTTTTATGGACAGTGCTGTGTATGCAATTAGTGCTATATAAAATACAGTACATACATACATATAATAATGTAATAATTAATCACGGGGCATATTTATCAAAGAGTGAAATTAGCTTGCCACAGCAAGCAGGAAATTGGGGTACAGGTATTGATACTGGCCCAGCTACACACCAGTGATATACACTTGAAATAATAAAGAAGCCAATACTTGGAAAGTACAGTTAAATGGTTTATTCCCAGCTTTATTACACAATGCTCATGATTCTTTAAAACACGATCAATGTGTCAGGACCCACACAGCCTTGTCCTCAGTGATAATGTGCAGTGACATTTATAGGAAAACAAACGGTGAACCTCTACTTGGGCAAGAAAAAGTAATACACCAATGTATAGTCTTAAAAATCCAAAAAAAGTCCAAAACAGTTCTGTAGCCATCATATTCAAAATGTCCTTATTGCCATTAAAACAATAATAGTGTTAAATAATTAATAATTACAAAATAACAATAGAAAAGTGTTTCTTACTCACTGACTAGTTCTAGGAGAAGGACAACTCTATCTCACTTATATATTGCTGTATTCAATCCTTCGACAAAGCTAAAAAAACTGCAAACATGCTAGTCACATTCTTTGCGCTTACAAAAAACAATTCAATCCACAACATTCAATCAAGCCCTTTAGTGGATAATATACATAACTTCCATATCCAGTAGGACTCTCTTTGCAAAAGCATCCTGTCTAGATTAGCATGGCATATTTTCACTTTCTCCAATATTTGCCATCATAATTGAGATATATTTTGATTACATTCTGCCCAGTGATTGTGATCATGTTTTTGAGTGTTATGAGTAATAAAGCTAGGAAGACCCCATTCAATTGCACTTTCCAGTTATTGGCTTCTTTACTATTCCTAGAGTGAAATTCTTCCACTCTCTGTTTATTTGTGTTGAGTTTTCAGAGGCATATTTATCAAAGCATGATTTCTCACTTTCACACACTGATAAATCGTTTTTTAAAAATGCCGAAGAAATGAACAGAGTTGAGTAATTTTACTGTGGCATGCTCTAATTTCACTCTTTGATGAATATGACCCTTGATGATGGATTGAGAATATGAAACACTAATGCGCAAAAGGTTTGTTCAGTAATTCTGGTCTTTGGATAACATTAGTTGAAGAGAGCAGCAGACATACTAGAAAAAAAGTATTTACAATTCTTTTTTTTACAGAATAACAGATGCACTTGGGCCGACAGAAACTTCAATCGCACCAAGACAGCGACCTAAGGCCAATGCCAATACAGCTTCAGCAACCATGCTTACAATCCATAGTTCAGCAACCCCAGCAAAGATGCCTGGTCAAGGTGTTCAGGCTCATCACAACCAAAACTGTAATGCATTCTAATTACATATGAATAATGTGATGAAACTGGTAATGTGTAAATGCTTTCTGCCTACAAAGTCCCCTTTGGATGTTTTTCCAGATAGCCAGACAGCTAACCATTCAAAATTAACTGGAATAAAGAAACATGAACAGAATTTACAAGTGCAGACACTAATTTGCTTGCGTCATTTACATGTTTTCAATGTGCACTGAAAATGAGGGTCCATGTTTACATTCATTTCATTCCTTTCACCAGTAACTACAGCAGTACAGCCTGATAATGGATATGAAACAATGCTGGCTCAAGGAGGCAACCAACAGCCTCCACAGCAACACAGAGTTTTGCAGCAGCTTCAACAGGGAGACTGGAGGTTACAACAGCAGCATCAGTTACAGCAACAACAGCAACAGCAATTGCTCCAGGAAGCCTACATGCAGCAGGTAGAAACCCATTCCTTACATTAAGCACATTTATATTAGCTTCTTCAGTTCAATATTAGGGCACAAACACACACAGTTTTGTCGCCGCTAGTAATATCTTCCAGTGAGGTCAACAAAAGTCTGATATTCTCTTTCCTCTGGTGTTAATGTAAATCAGCAATGTACAAACGTATGCATCCCTATGCTTCCTATAGAAGTCCAGACGATGCATATATTTGTTTTCCCTCTTAAAAATATCATATGCATTTCCCATAGCATTCATATTTATATCCTTGCATTCAGAATATATCAGACATTCCTGAAGTTATGGTCCAGCGGGCACAATTCACCATAGTTTTGCACTTATACCCTACCCTGCATGTTAGATGAATAGCTGCAGGTCTCTGTGTTCCAGTGATAATCACAGTGCTGCCTTTATTCAACAGCTCTGTTTTCATGAGCGATGACTTGTAGGCATCATTCAGATACGCAAGTTGGAGAGCAACAGCATGCACAGGCTGATATGGGGCCTTTACTTACCGCCTGCTTTGTGGCAATTAAAACGTGTCAAAAACAAAATGTTTCTGCACAAGCATATGTAGGAATGTAGTAATGAAGGAACCTTTATTCCCCTAGAAACATTTCATATACATTAATGTTTAAGCCCTATTGAGCTGTGGCTTGTTTTACTTGTATTGGTTATCATATGTATTTTGTACAATGTATTTAATCTACATATTCAGTTTATACACCCATCAGTGTTGTTGAATGTGTTTGTATTTTATGTGTTAACACTACTAGTAAAACCAGTGTTCTACTACTGCTACTTCTACTAATAATAATTATTAAGATACTGTATAACGAACACCATTATTATACCAGTATACACATTTACACTGCAGCTCACACTGGGCAAGAGTACTGTTATAAAGAACCCTTTGCTTTACTTAGGATTTTTTTGTTGTGGTTGATATATTGTTTGGAATGTGGGACTCAAGTATTTAGCAACAAGTTCACAAATTATTGAGCTTTTAACAAAAACGACAATTTGCAATGGATTACTAAGATGCGAGTACAGCAAATTACGACTTATTAACAGTACAGCCACAAGACATCCTTATACTGCCATTATTACACCAGCGAAACATCAAAAATACTGCAAATGCATCTGATGAAAAAAAGAGTTTGTGCTTTTATTTTAAATAAGAAAGAGGAATTTAAAAAAGGTGGAAGGAAAGGAAACATTTTCATACAGGTTTATTTATATATTTTGTAATAGCAATAATGGTTGTGTTTTGCTGTTGGGTGGTTGAATTAAAAAGCATTTCAAACCTCAATTTTAGCACTTTTGGTTTAGTTAAAGGGTTACAGCAAAAAGCAGTAATTAAGGCTGTATCATTTTTTT
This sequence comes from Xenopus tropicalis, assembly GCF_000004195.4. Classification (NCBI taxonomy): domain Eukaryota; kingdom Metazoa; phylum Chordata; class Amphibia; order Anura; family Pipidae; genus Xenopus; species Xenopus tropicalis. Next base: position 94,842,606 of record NC_030677.2, read on the forward strand.
AATAGTATCAGCAAGCACTTCAACAGCAGATTCTTCAGCAGCAATTTCTGATGCATTCCATTTACCAGCAGCAACAGCATCCACTTACATTTCCAACCATGGTAAGAAAAATACACTAATAAGCAGATTTAGTAAAATTTGGGCTAGTGAATTAAGAATTTGCATCAGTTGCAAAATTTTTGTAAAGCTCCTATTAATTTATTGAAGTGGATCAATGTGTTAGTTCATCATAGACTATAGTCACATTCAATCCTGTTCTGTGGGTGTTAAAAAAAAAAAAAACGTTCTCATCAAACAAGTCTTGTCAGAGTAGTGACCTTACGCTTGATATTGATTGTAATATGATAGTAAAATAAAGCCAATGTTAATAGTGTACCATATCACATTTTCTTGCGCATAGTTCATGGGTGCTTTTTTTGTGGGGTTTGAAGTCCCTGTTACTGTTTTCTTTTGTTTGAGCTTCCCACTAAATATATCCTTGTTTTAGTAAACTTTTAGGAGCCACATTTCTTAAATCTAAAGCCTGTTATGAGGCAAGAGATGCCTTCAGCTATGTCATGGGTATTTTCCATAACAAAGAAAAACCTGAGTCAATTGCTCTTTTTATTAGTTTGACTGAAATGCTATGGTTATAACACAGAATGATCTAGTTGTGAAATTGTCATACATTTCTGCTCCAGTATATTTTATATCATGTTTTCAAAGGTTCATCAATATCAACAGACACATATACAGCATCAACCGCAAGTCCTTGTTCAGCATCAGCCGCATATTCAGCACCTGAGATCTCCTCAAGAGATTACACCAGTTTCATATGCAGCCTCATTATCTGAGCAAGTGGGAGGACTGGGAAACTCATGCAGTACCAGGTAATAAGAAATGTGGTATATTAAAACCACCTAGTACAACTAAACTCAAAATCTAGGTATTTTCATATTAACATAGGAATGCCCCGAATTCACTATTTTGGGATTCGGCTAAACCCCCAATCCTTTGTGAAAGATTCGGGCGAATACCGAATCGAATCCTAATTTGCATATGCAGATCAAATAAACGAAGGTTTAAAAAGAAAAATTTTCAACTTCCTTGTTTATGTGATGAAAAGTCACATGATTTTAAGGATACAGATTCGGCCAGGACCATAGATTCAGCTGAATCCGAATCCTGCTGAAAAAGGCAGAATCTTGGCCAAATCCCAAACCGAATCCTGGACTCTTTGCATCCCTATATTAACAACAGTTTTGATGTAGAGACAACCAGGTAGTGAAGAGTCTTGCACTGAGGGTGTTGTTAATCTTAAGGTAATGGGATAAGTAAAAAACAATGGCAAGTATAGAAGGCTGGCCAGTTCAGCTTATTTTGACCTTAATGTCTGACCACCTAGGCCCGTCATGGGGACCCTGAGGCTTATGATCCTGCTATCTTGCTGGATCAAGAATTATTGGCCCTGATGCAGAGGCATTTTGACCCCAGTGCCATCTTGAGGTGGTGTGGGTGATGCTTCCTGCCACTCTGCACTTAAGAATTTTGACTCTTCTAGTGCAGAAAGCGCTATTGATGCATAAAAACTATTTCAGAGTTGCAATTTCAGCTCTTAAAGTTATCAGGATCTGCATCTCTGCAGTTACTTATTTCATCCTGCTGTTCTGGTCTTTGGGGAGATGGACTCCAACAAATGGAACAATTGCAAAATTTCAATGGACATGTATGGCCTGTCTTTACAGGGGTAGTTCACCTTACAATTACCCTTTAGTTAGTATAGAACTAGTATTCTAAGAAAATTTGTAAATGGTCTTCATGTTTTTATTTTTTTTGTATTTTTTGTGGTATTTACTTGTTATTGTTCTGCAGGTCACAGGCTTGAAATTTCCACTTCTGTCTAGGTGCCCTAGCAAAAGGAAATGATAAGAAGTGGGGCCAAATAGAAATATATAAGCAATAAAAAATTAATAACAATACAGCTATAGCTTTATGGCGTTCTTGGCTTCAGAGGTAATTTACAGCTGGGAAACAGGCAGAACAGTAACACTAACAAGGCTAGTATTTGTATTATTAAAGGAGATGTCAACCCTAATTTTAATTTCACTTCTAATGGATAGGGCGCCTTACCCCCACTTAAACGTTTTGCGTGTCATCCGGCGGCCATTTTGCGCGCCTGACCTCTTCAAGGATTTTTTTTTAAGCTTCTGCTTTTTTAAACAAAGCTGACAGACAGCTTTTTCCTTAAAATGAAACTGTTAGGGCATTAAAGAACAATAAAATTAAACAGGAATGAAGTGTACATTGCTTAAGTATTTCAGCAAACACTGTTTAAGCTTGCAAGACTCACTTACAAAATACCTGCAGTTCAGATTCAGCGGTGAAAAGGTTAAACTTTCCTGCCTGCAGTCAGAAGAACATGTTCCAAGAGAGGGAGCAGAGAGCTCTTGTTTACAAAGGCAGAGTTAGTATAGCAACTGTCTATGAGATCGGCTCATTGGAGGATTGACTGTGGGCGTGGTTAAAGAGTTCAATCATCTGCTGTGTAGAGAAGAGATTCATCTCAAGTGAGCATGCTCATTAAAACGGCTTGGAACTGGGCATGTGCATCACGCCAGGCAGACAAGGAGATTCTGAAGGGAGGGGGGAGAGGGAGTTACACAGCTCTGCAGTGAGAGAAACTCCAAGGGATTGCTGCAGCTTCAGTGTTTGCTTCTGAGGGACAGGAGTGGCACATATTTAAATAGTGCTGTGAGGCTTTTCTCTGCTAAAATTATTGGTTGGGGGGTTGACATGTCCTTTAAAAATATTTGAGCCCTAAGGGATTCATATCTGTTCAAATTCTATTCAAAGGGTAGTTACATACATGGTACCATTGTAATATAGACTGAAACAAGACACATTTACATCCTTTTGGTCTAAATAAAACCTAACTGCTGGTTGATCCAGAACCCCATCTGGAGCTTTTCCGATTTTCTTCAGAGGAGGAGAAAACTAGTTCCTGACTTCAAAGTGGCATTTGCACCAGTCCCAGGCTTAACTTTGTACTAATATTAATTATTCATGGGAGCACTTACTGGTCACAGCTGTGTACTGCCGAGACCCAGACAGCATATCACTCCACCAATCAGAAAAAATGTACCGTGCACCCAAACATCGCTGGATAAAAATCACTGTTTATTCAGTCCATTTAAAAAACAGGCTATGTACCATTCGCTTGACGCGTTTCATGGCCTCACGCCGCTTCCTCAAAAGCTGCATTGTACTAAGATTTCAGTAATCTTATTTATCTGCCAGTACAACCATTTCAGTACCATCGTGATTGCATTATTGGAAGAGTTTATATGCCAAGAACTTCCTGTATCAGTCCATTTGCTCTAAATTTATTGCTAGATATGCCATGAACTGGATGAATAAAAACCTTCATAGACATAGTCCTATGCTTGGAATTTTTTTCAGCTGATGTATTCTTCTTGTTCTTTCTCTACCCTGCTTTCAAGTCGTGGTACAGAAAACTCGTTGCCATGTGGGGCTACAGTTTTATTATTGTTATTGTCAAACCCCTGTGTATATACTTGTTTGGTAAAAAACTGCCACTGCTGTAATGCCAAGATAATTTTGAATTGGAATTTGCTTTCCAGTTAGCACTTACATGCCTAAGGGCATTTTAAGGACAAGGAATCCCCCCCCCCCCCCCCAATCTTTAAAAGATAATTGTTTCTTTTGGGGCAGATATTAGTGAATATGTTGGTAACAAATAATAATGTGCATATGTGTATATGTGTATATATATATATATATATATATATATATAACTCAACAGTAGAAAGCACTCACACCTATAGCATCAATCAAGTCAGTGATTTATTTCAGCATACCATCTACGCGTTTCCATCACCACAGGATCATCATCATCAGGATCCTGTGGTGATCGTAACGCGTAGATGGTATGCTGAAATAAATCACTGACTTGATTGATGCTATAGCTGTGAGTGCTTTCTACTGTTGAGTTTGATGCATTATTTTTGTCAGCACCCAGCCGTTGCCCCGATATTGGTGAGTGCCGATTCTTTACGAGACTATATATATATAATATAAATATATATAATATATATATTTATATATTTTTTTTCTTAGATCTACGAACATTTCAGAAATGGAAACTGGTTCTAGTGTTCCTAAACACAACAGCAGCAACCCACCAGATATGTCTGGGTGGAACCCATTCGGAGATGACAATTTCTCTAAGTTAACAGAAGAAGAATTACTGGACAGGGAATTTGACCTTCTAAGATCAAGTAAGGGGCGATTGAAGGCCTATTTTGCATCACAATAATATGGACAAATCGTTAACTGCCAGAGGCTGTACTGGCACAAGGACCACAAACTTTGCATTATAAAACTTCTCTTTCTAAGTGTCCAAGGGCAACACTGAGTTCTGTGATTACAAGGAACATGGTATATACTGTATACTCAAGCTACAAACAAAATATTCTGCTATGAAACAATCCACTATTCATAAACTGTTATAGTGAACTTCTGCTGCAAGTACAAGAAGACTCTATATATCCTCCTTGCTACATTTCATTTTGCGTATTGTCTGACCAGTGATGCCCTTTGACAGTGCTTGAAAGAAGAGTTGGTCCTGTTCACATTATGTTAATGTTTGTAATTTTAATTTGAGAAGCTGCTGCCTGTAAGAGCCACTTTCTTGTCCTCTAACATGGTGATAGCTGAATAAACCATTTATCCTACTCTTTTTTGTTTGTTTTGATTGAACCTGATTCAGAGCCTCATAATACTTTACTCCTTAGAAACAGTAATTGTAATGTTGCATAACAGAATTTTTCCACAGAATGTGAATGGAATTTTTACGGAATGCTGTGTAATGACCAGTAATAATAATTTGCACTTTGCACTGAAACCACTTTTTTTTTTTTTTAACATATAACAACATACCTTAGTGGTCATGGGGATTAAATTAACATCTTTTTTGTGGGATTTAGTCACTAAAACACAGGTTATAGTATTTGTTATTCAGAAGTCGATTCTCCAGAAAGCTCTAAAAATTTGCCTATTTAAACAAACAAGTCTTTATTTTTAGTTATTTGCAGTGTAGTGCAGGGTGGCAGGCACCATCTTGTGCCACTTTTTCTTCTCACACAGAGCGTGCACTGTTGAAGCCAGGATCAAATCGGCTTGAACTGCTCATATTCCTGTACACTATTGCTGGCAAGGTGCCAGATTATTAAGAGTTGAATTTGCTTAACTCTTACCCCATGGCCAAGGTTATATTTAGCAGGACAAGCTTCCTTTCATTTTCTTCCTACCTTGACAACCCCTGCACCTTTATAGACTAGCTGCATGTGCAGTACAAAACTGCTGGGCTCTGATGATGTCTGGGTAGATAGAGGGTGGTCTGCCACAATGAAAACAACCCCGTGCCAGCACATTTGCATTGGAATGGGGTTAAGAGATTAGAGTCACCAGAGGTTGCCTATCAATTTGGCACCCCCAGAGACTCTAGCTATCTTTGTTATTTAAGGCTTTATTTAAATTGATTTCCCTGTGTTAAAATGGTCACAAGATGACAATAAAAAGGCCAAAGGGGCACATAGCACTTTCTAGAAACCTAAAGAACATACAGTCCTGCACAGTTTTTGCAACTAGTGGAAAATGAAATTGTGAATACAAACAGCTCCCAAACACCAGTATAGGAATATAGATAAGGTCCTGGAAAACTGCACACCTCATATTTTCATTTAGTGAGATTGGTACATTTCAAATCACAGTACTGTCAGTATATGCCTGCACGATTTATGCGCAATAGACCTTGTCTGACAGATATTGTTTTCCATTAAGAGGTGAGCAGAAACCTAGACATTGGAATAGCAGTGAATTTTGATTCAATACACAGAGAAGGATACTGATTAAATAAAGAAATATTTGCTTAGAACTTACAGTAATATACAAATAAATATAGGATTGCCTTTAATTAAGAACTGCCTACATTACAGATTACAGTGAGTAGGGTGTCTGCCCTTGGTCCGGTGCTTTTTATTTTTTTCATAAATGACCTTAATGTCGGCATTATAAGTACTGTGTTGTTTCCTGATGATATCAGCAAAATAGAAACATCAGCAGGATGTTTCCACTTTGCAAATAGATTTAAATGAAATGGAGAACTTTGATGTTAGTTATAAGCTAGTTATAAACTAAATGCAATTGTCTGGGGGGGGGCACCTTAGTAGCTATGAAAAACTAATAAAAGTAGTCTTGCCTGTTTACATATCCTTGGTTAGTAGTCTCACCTTGCAGTTCAATTTTGGGAACAATATTAATGAGCTAGAGAGAGTGTAGAGACAACTAAACTGGTAATAGTAGAGGAACAAAAAATGGTGTACATTTTCTGTTAATAGTCCCATGTCCCAAGCATTTTGGATAACAGGTCCCATACTTTTGTGTGAGGTGTGTAATTTTTCTAAAGTTTCGTAAGTCTTCTAATTTTTTATATATTTCTCATATTAAATAAGTCATAATGCTGCACAACATGAATACAGATTTTGTCTGTAATTTAGACAAAGCGGAATTGTTTTTGTTTATCAGCCCACTGATTACTATTATTCTTGCTGCTATCAAATTTGTCCTCTAGATGTCAGTGTTCTACTTAAAATTCTTTTGTTAGGCTGTATATAAATACATGAATTATTAAAGAACTATTCTATTCTATTGTTTGAAGGGCTTTTAGACTGCATTAGGCTTCATGCTTTGTACAACAGTTATTATGCCAAACTAAAGGATTTGAATACAGTATTGACACTGTGAAACTAATTTGTGTTTCATCACCACAATACAAAGAAATTCAGTACATAAAGTTACCCATTGTAAAACAATGCATTTTAAAAATGTATTTATATAAGCAATAAAGAAAACTGCTGGGACATTAGCAACACTATTTTATCATTAAAATGTCATTCTTGTTTTACACACATCAATACATGATAAAGTATATTTTTACGCCCTTATTTTGTATTCTGATTCAGGCATAGAATATGAAATAACCGGGCCTCCATTTGCTGGTTATTCAGTGACAGTAAACAGCCATATCTTAAAGGAGAAGGAAAGACTTAATCACTGGGGGGTGCCAAAATGTTTGCCACAATTTGATTGCTTGTTTGAATCCTCTGGCCAGTGCTCCTGTTAGGAGAAAACTGCACCCGGGGTGTGTGCAAGCTAGTGATCATTCTTCCTGCTTCAATCTTCATGCATGCGTAGTAGAGTGAAAAGATGACTTTAACAAAACAGGTGCTTTTTTGCTCAACTGTGGCCCCTGAATTCTGAAGAGAGTAGACAGAATGAAGAAGAATGTTTGCCTGCAGTTTTCTCCTAACAGGAGCAGCGGCCTGGGGTATCAGGTAAGCGATTACAATCACTGGGCATCTAATATTTAGTCCCCCAGTGATTTAGCCTTTCCTTCTTCTTTAAGCTCACACTGGAAGTCTTTAAAATTAACAGCAAAAGGACAGCTCTGATGCAATGGGGCTAAGGGATAGATTTATCAAAATTCTGATTTTAGTGGTTTCAGAATTTTTTTTTTTTTAATAAACAAATATTAAAAAAAAAAAACAGTTATTAAAAGAACAGACGATTAAAAGCACAAATTAATTAACTGTGGAATGAAAGCAAAAAGAACACGAAAACCTCATTTTTTTCATTTTTCATAAGAATTTTCATACACTTACGAAAGAAAAAAACAACTCTTAAGACCACAAATTAAGTAAAGAGTGTTAACAGTTTGCCTAGGACAGTTCCCATTGACTTCTATGTGACCTACAGTAGATGGCTTTAAAATGGCATATTTTGTCTTTTTAAAAAAAAAAAAAAAAAATTCACTAAATAAATCACAAAGGTCAAAATTTCTGCCATGAATCTGATAACAGAGACAAAAACAACATACATGGTTGCATTCAAGTCATAGGACCTGAAGGAGCAAATGTAAAAACATTACTTTTTAATTTTAAATGATATACCAACTAAGAGTATTTTTGACAATCAACAGCATGGGGAAAATATGAAAGACTTTGCACCAACTTTTTCCTAAAGTTTATACACAACGTGTAGAAGTAATAATAAAGCAGGAATGAAAGCCAAATCATCCCACATTAGTTTGGCAAAGGCAGACTGGTAAAGTTATTCCAACTTGTATTTCTAAAGTCAGCAAAAGCTCACTGTGAAAGTTACATTGTTTCATATTGCATCAAGTCAAGAATACCCCTTACATTTTTTAAGAAGACTTTATAAAACGAAGAAAGGTAATATAAACAAAGACATGATAAAAAAAAACATACATAGACACAAATCAACGAAGGTACAGTTTATACTCCAAGATTAATGCTTCTAAGGTTTTTAAAACTAAAAAGAAAAAAATCAAGGGCCATGTGATTTGCTTGTTAATTCTGGCTGTATATTTGTAAATGCAATAAGCAAAGATGACTATGGTTTATGTGTTAAGATGTTAAAATTACACATTAGATACTATTTAAATTTTCTAAGCATAAAAACAAAGGTGACATTTACCTCCTACCAGAAGGGGCTTAAATTGCAAAATGATAAAGAAAAACACTGAAGTATTTAAACTTTTAAATAACATAGAACTATAGTATGTATGCCACAAAATACCACCATTATACATGTTGTTTCTTTAAAAATAATGCATGTTACTCTGTGTGATTTTGAAAATCTAGACTAAAATAGAGCAAAATGATGAATAACCAACTTTAGAAGCAGAATTGTAGTCTGGTAAGAGAAGGGCTGTGCATCTTTTTACTCAATGTAAGGTAATGCAAATGAGTTTCTGTTTTTCACATTTTTTTGTGAAGGTATTATACCTTCAATTCCCACAATATTCTAGCCGTATACTACTGAAGAAATACACAGTTAAAACAATGGACAATTTGTATGCGCATGCATAATCCAGTACACGCTCTACCCCATCTACACCTCTATCAATTTGGATTTTACAAAGTGTACATTTACAAAAGAGTGATGTGTTATGAATGTTTTATTTTTTTTTCATGTTGCCTTTAATTTATAATTAATTAATTATACATTAAAATTGATAGTTTTAATTATTAAATTACATTTTAGGAAGTAAAACTATCCTAGTAAAGTAAAGATATTGTATTCTTGTAATCCGGCTCGCTTTAGCCTCTCAGTGGTCTAATTCGCTTATGCAAATTAGGATTCTGATTTAGTTCAATTGTTGACTGAATCTTTCACAATGGATTTGGGGTTCGGCCGTCTGGATTCAGTGCATCACTAGCCAAAACCACAGGTTCCCCTGGTTTAGGCTCAGCCAGATATTGATCAGGCTGTCTCAAGTGTAGGGATTGAAAAGAATATTCGATTGGTTTTTTTTTTGTTTGTTTTTTTTTTACTTTTCCTAAGATTTTTTTTCCATTGAAATTTTTAGTTTCATTGCTTTAAAATAAAAAAACCACAAACCACGTCACTTCAGTGTTAGACTTGTAATTCAATAACATGAGAGCATTGATCATGATTATTTGCTTGCTTCTCACCATTAGTTTTGCAATATGTTGCTGATAGACTAGCATGCATGCCACCATTTTCATTTTATTTTTTTGTTGTGCTTTATTTATTATTTTACAGATAAACTTGAGGAGTGTAGGCCTACCACAGGCATCAGTGCAGAGCCAGTCACTGCTCCACACGACCAGTTTACACAAGATGCGTTTGGTTCTGTGCCTTTTCTTTCTGAATCAGGCAAGTTCTACACAGTGTTTTAATCAATACCCAATGCATTGTTTGAGAAATTGTATAATGTGAGAGATACCTCTATATCAGTGCTACATTACTACATTCTTTTGTGATTAAAAAGGTCAACTTTAATTCCGTTTGGCTGAGGAATGCTTTTACAAAATAAAACTTTGTGTCTTTAGAGACTCAACACTCTTTGCGCACACAAACATTACATATTGTAATATTTGAAAACTGTTTCCAAATGTTTTCCTGTTAATGCAGCTATGCAGGTTTATTGCCAAAAACTGAGTTTTAATCTGGATTAAAGTATGGCAGTGAAAGAGATACTTGCATCAGACATGCAATCAATGGATCTTTATTAAAGCTTTCAAAATGTTTTAATACAGACCGTCCCACACACCCCACAACTCGTAGCAAAGTACCATGAGGGGTTTGAAGGCTCCATTGAAGCTGAACTGCTTGCATATTTGCTGCTGCTTGTTTTTTATTTATTATTTGCATTATTTGTATTTATTTACTTGTTTATGAGCCTCTAATAACAACACATTGACTTCAAGCAGCAAGAGTATTGTAATGGACCAGGTGTGTCGCCTTCTAGGCAAGTAAAAGTATAGACACATTGGTTTAAATTCTACTTTTACCTTAATATAATTACTGTTGTCTAATATAGAAAGCTCTTTTACAGTATTAAAAAGGGATCAGTGACTAAACCGCATTGGAACCCATTTTTTATCTAACATATACTCTGAATCCCTGCTTTAATAAGTACAGGTATAGGGAAAGCTCCACATTATAGCAAGGCTATCTACTAAAGAGTTCATTATAATTGAATAATTTAAATTTTTTTAAATTTCCTTTTTCTCTGTAAAAAAAAAAAGAAAACAAAGAACAAAAAAAACAACAGTACCTTGTACTTGATGCTAACAAAGCTACATGACTCTATATTGGTGGCAATCAAACCTTAAAGTGCTCTTCAAAACCAAATCTATACCAATATTTAAACAAACATCTTGCAAAAATGTTAAACATTTAACAAAGACCTCTGCACTCACTTCAGGGGGATCTGCCCTGGTGCTGATTATTATAAATGGTCTTAGAAAGCCGCTGCACTCGGGTACCTATAAATATTTTATTCTCTTATCTATTATCCAGATATGGAACAAAAGCATTATTTTGATAAGTTCACACAGTGCAGCTGCTTTCTAAGACATTATATATATATATATTTACATACATATAGAGTAAAACATTTTCATGTTATAGTGGAGAAAGCCAAATGAATATGTTGACAGGATGATTGTAATTATTTTCCCCATTGCTGACCTATATTAAAGATTTGTTTTTGAAGACATAAACCTCTGAGACAATTTTTAATTTTCCATTTTTGCTTGTCTTGGAAACAACATAAGAGCAATAAATCTCTAGCAATTCTGAGCAGCTGCTTCTTTGGCTGTCCTCAAAGAAATAGTGCAGATTTAGGTGAAACGTCTCAGTAATCCTTGGGCCTGACATGTGTCCAATTGCTGTGAAATGATGGTGTCAGTATGTTACCAATTGAAAGCCTGCTTGAAGCTTGTTGCTCCCACCCCCAACTGACGATGCAGCAGAAGGCATGTAATTACTAGTTGCAAGGCATTAATCAGCTTTAATCGGATGTTGGAAAAAAGAACATCAAAACATAACATTTCCTTGAAGATTGGGATGATCTTGGATGATTAAAGATGTTCCCCTGACTGGCGGTTAAGGGATGAGCAAAAGTCCTTGACATAATTATAAGTGGAGAAATCTAAGCTCCACATTGTCAACAGATGGTAACTTTGGCTGCTTTTTCACTTACATTTTTGTCTTGTATATATTTTTCCTTTAGTATTGCACTTTTTTAGGCCTGCATATACATTTGCCAATTTCATACCATATCCTTTTTTTAATGCAGAATGACAAGACATTTTTAGTATGCCAAACTATAGTTAGTTAAGTATACTGGAATTATTATATTAAGGCCTTTGTATGAAATGTACAGTCTGGTTTTTTCCCAGTATTTCCTAGGTAGGGAAGGTTTAATAATCCTAGGATTATCCAACAAATGTGACAGTCTTTTATAGTCAAATATATTAATGGTTTTATTGCTACAGTCAATCCAAAAGCAGAAACTGATTTCCAGCAATTTTCCTTAAGCTTACAACTTCATTTCTGTCAGTGGCAAAACCCTATCAAATGATTTAACCATCAACGATTGTTCAACGATTGTTATCTAATCAAAGGTGTATTTCTTGTGGAAAACAAACATACAAAAATAACTTCAGGCTTTTATGTGAAAATTTTCAGTATACAGTGAATTATGTTTTTAATTGAAGAGATTTTTGTTTAGGGAACATAAAGTAAAACTACTGCAAGGCTTAATTTCTATAGACGGCAAACGCAAATAAAATACTAAACAAATACTGATCCAGTTAGAACATTCTTTTAGATACTTCTCCGAGGCACATATTGACCATGTTGCTGAATTTATCCTAAAAGATTGTAGTTGTTATAAATTTGTTGTGGCCTTGTCATCCTGTTCTGAACATGGTATCACACACACGTACACACAAAACACCCTTATCAACTAAATTATTATAAGTATCTCAGTGAGTGTGCCATTGAGTTCGGACATTTAAGGGCAGATTTATCAAAGTGTTAAAGCTTACCACAGTAAAATACCCCAATCTTATTAATTCCTATGAAATTTTTAAAGGCATATTTATCAAATGTTAACTTTCACTGATTGATAAATATGCCTCTACAAATCCCACAGGACAATGGGGGAATTTTACAAAAGGCCTGAGGGCTTACCTTTACAAATATATCTTATTTAAATGCATTTCTGTTTTACATAATGCCATGCAAGCATTTTGGCATTACAGAAATTAGAGCTGCTTTGTACAAAACTATACCATGATTATATATTAGGACATTTTATCATTTTTAAAATATAAAGAGTTTACTGTCACTATAACCTCTCACTTTTATTTCTCAGTTTCTGATATATTTGCAACCCCACACCGTATGACCATTGCAATATTGCGCTAAATATTAAAATAATTTGGCTCTGAAAGAAAAGAATGTAAAGCTCCTCAAGGTAGTACCTTAGGGAAATCTAGACTAAGCAGTTTTAATCCTTATTTAATATCAAGAGAAAATCAAACATGCATTGGTGTATTTAAGCTAGGAACCAGAACAGACTGTTATAAACAAATACAGTAGAATAAACTGGCCATTCTTTAAACCTGATGCTTATGATTACATGTCAGTTTGTTTTTAATCCCAAATAACCTGCACCTTTAAATACAATTTCATTATAATAATGCAGCTGCTAAAGGAGGGCTAACATGAAAACCAACTACTAGAAGAAAAATGTATAAAGGCAAAGACCATTTTTAACATTTATATTACTAAAGGCCATTTGTATGTAATAAAAACCTGAAAAAAAAAATGTTTAAAATCATATGGCTGATGTGTTTTCCCACAGAATTCTGGCATCATTGTGAACACAGGCTGTTTTATTGACACAATCGCGGTGTGCCTACTGCAATTGCATACAGTTTACCAAAATAGACCATCTGGGCTTGTACTTTGTCACATATCTTGCTCAACTTTGCTGATAAATCTGGCATAATTTCCAGTGTTCTCTGGTGTCATTTCCGGTGTTCTGTGTGTGAGAGGCATGGGCATCCTATTCTTTTAGTGCTTTTTTGTGCTGTGGCAATTGAGAAAGCAAACCCTGTAGCTACTGCCTGGTCAGTGGGCACCAGAAACTCCAAGGTTCCCCTATGTCAATAAGCACAGCAGCGCCTGATTTGGAGTAGAAGGCAGGAAGGACTGAGCAGCACCGAGCACAACCATATGGAAGTGCAAGGACCACATTTTACCATTACCATTGTACACAACTCACTGTGAGAAAAAATTAAAGTTGCCCACTGAGCTTGTGGTCGTAAATGAGCCTTCTTAATGCAGAAACTAGTTCAAAAATAAAATTCATATGCTTTGCTCTGGCAAAATCATCAAAAATACATATGTCACACCCAGGCGACAATTACTTACCATTTACCAACCTTTGCAGATGCAATTATGCAGGAATTCTGAGTAAAAATATGCTACATTATGGGAGGATTGTACCCACATTAGCAAATTAAGTACCTTGAGTTTAAATAGTATTATTTTTTTATAGCTAACACAAATTGTTGTGATAAACAGCAACAATAATAAACCATTTAAAGCCATAAACAGTTTTTCATAGTTTGCGGAAAGGTGGGCTTTTTAATATCCATATTTGTTGTTGAAAATGGATAAAATCAGTAAGGATTTTTCTATGCATTATTGTATGTTTAAATTGCACACCATAAGCATATATATTACTGCTTAAAGGAGAAGGAAAGGCTAAATCACTGGGGTGCGAAATGTTAGCTTGTAATCGTGATTGTAATCGCTTACCTGATACCCCTGGCCGGTGCTCCTGTTAGGAGAAAACTGCACTAGCCTGGGGTAAATGCAAGCAAGCATTTCTCTTCCTCCTTTCTTCTGAATCCCTGGGCCGATGCATGTGTGTTTTAGAGAAAAAGCTGGCATTTTTTTGTTAATGTCGGCTTTTCACTCTACTGCGCATGCAGAAGGAGGAAGAAGGATTGCATACACGTAAGCAATTACAATAACTAGGGGTGCCTAAAATTTTGGCCCCCTTGGTGATTTAGCCTTTCCTTCTTCTATAAATGGAAAAATACCCACCGTTTTGACATGATTCCACAGACTGAGAGGAAACTGTCATAGTCTGCCTGTGACTGGCAGGGGTCATAAAGTCCCTGTGCTTTCCAGAGAATCAATGAAAAAAGAAAATTCAAGTCCTAGAATCTATCCCTTTGACATGTAAGGGGAGGGATTAAATGTCTCTGCCAGGCTAAGGGGGATGGGAAAATGATCCATGCAAGTCAGGCACAGCCTGTCATGGTTTCCTCTCAGCCTGAAGAATGATGTAAATCTGTGTTTAAAAAGAAATAAATATAAGCAATTTAATGTTTACGCACATTGTTTTTAGATTAGCCCAATGAAATGAGCTTAAAGCTGTCCATATACCTAAAGATCTACTTATTTGGCAAGTCAGGCTAATTTGATCATTTGGCCCTTGGGCCAAACAACTGGATGACAACAAGGGTAAATGCCAGCCCAGGGATGAGGACTGCATCAAACAGCTGATGCGGCCCTCGCCCCAAAAGGAGTTTTGTCGAAGGACAGGGTCGGCAGCTTTTATTGGCCAATGCATGGCCACCATAAGTCATATAGAGGTATACTAGTAAAAACAATCTCCGAGTGTAATAATTGCGGCAGCATCACATAGTGTTAATCATGTGGAAATATAATTCAAAGTTAATTTCTGAAATGAACCCTGCTGCTTACACACCAACAAATATTCATATAGCTTTGTTTATTAGCTCTCAATGTGTTTCTCAATCATTTTTACTTTGAATTTTAGGCTCACTTGAAAGAATAGCAGAAAAAGTTGCATGCAGTCAAGAAAATGCTCCGACATTTTCAAGGGAAGTTAATAAAGAAAGTCAATCATCAAGAGGACTAATTGCAGAAGAGAAAATGCTGGAAACCTCATCATGTCAAAATTCTACAAAAAAAGAAGGAATTGAATCTGAAAGTGATTTTGAGTCTGACCCCCCTTCTCCTAAGAGTAGCGAAGATGAGGACCAAGAAGAAGAAGAAACATTGCATAATGAGCAAGTGATTTACAATGATGATAATGATACAGAACCAGAAAATATTGGCCAGAGGCCTCTATTAATGGATTCTGAGGAAGAACAAGATAATGAAGAAGAAAAGCACAGTTCTGATTCTGACTATGAACATACAAATAAAAAAAATTCCAGTGAAAAATGTAAAAGTGTATACATACCAGATACTGGTATAGGGATAAGTGCAACAG
This sequence comes from Xenopus tropicalis, assembly GCF_000004195.4. NCBI lineage: Eukaryota > Metazoa > Chordata > Amphibia > Anura > Pipidae > Xenopus > Xenopus tropicalis. The sequence continues at coordinate 94,858,327 of NC_030677.2, forward strand.
AGGTTTCCAACTTATCCAGTGGGCAAATAAATATGGTAAAATCAACCTCTAATCAGCAGCTCGATGTTTTTGGAGCTGTTCCTTTTTCCTCAGTGAGGTCTGACCAGCCACAAACTAATAATGACTTTAATCTTCAGACTTTAAATGATTCCTTACAAAGAGAAGGAGTCCAGGAAGAATTTGATGTATTTTCAAAAGCCCCATTTAGTAAAAAAGTTGAACAGCTTGACTGCCAGGTGACTCCTTCTATTTCTCCAACGAGTGTGGATATATTTGGGTGTTCACCATTTGAGCCAGCTCCTTCAGAGGGAGAAAAATCTTGCAGCAGAGAGGACATTTTTGGATTGGTGCCTTTTGAAGAAATTACAGGAAATCAGACACAACATAAAGTAAAACATCAACGCAACTTGCAGAAACTGTCTTCTCGTCAGAGGCGTACAAAACCGGAGACAGCAAGCAGCAATGGCAAACGTCACCACGGCACACCTTCCAGCACAAAAAAGGCACCCAAGCCCAGTTATCGTACACCCGAGAAAGTACGGAGACATAAAAAAGGAGGCCGTCGTGACTCTCAAAGCAGTAATGAGTTTTTCATTATGTCTGACTCAAAAGAAAATATCAGCATTTCACTAAGTGATGGGAAAGATTGTGGCCATCTTTTGCAAACAGATGAAAGCTTGATTGATCCTTTTGGTGCCAAACCTTTCCATCCTCAGGATTTAAGGTTGCCACAACACCAGGGCCTCACAGACAACCATGGAGATCACCAGACAGCTATGTCTGGCAGGCCAAGGCAGAGTTCTCTACATGGGGGATATCATAGCAATGATAATCTAAATATGGATGACTTTGGTGCAGTGCCTTTCACAGAACTAGTGTTGCAGAGTGTGACACAGCAAAATAGCCAGCAAACACAGCAGCCACTAGAGTTCGATCCATTTGGTGCAGCCCCCTTTCCTTCCAAACAGTAGAATTGTATCTTATATTTTTACATTACTTTTTTTAATGCAACTTAAAAATGTTATTAGCGAGACTGTATAATTTTAGGACCCTGATAGATGGAAACAAGGCAGAAGACCTATTTAAAAGTTACTACCCCATTTTTCATTTAGTATTAGAAGGATTTTGTTTTCTGCCTGTCTTACCCATCTATTCTTACATTTAGAAGCTTGCAAAATGCACAGTAAGCAACTCCCAGGCACTCCATTGTGCCACCACTAGTTATTATCTTGCCGGTGGCAGAGTAGAGTAAACTTTAGGTATCTCCTGCAGCTTCCAGTGCAAAATCAAAATAAGTTCCAGCCAAGGATAAACATTTGGTTACACAGATTTAGCACAAGTTATTTTTAAAAATATATTTTAATGAGTGGCACATGTTATTTAATAGGCACTTTAAAAATGTATACAGGAACAAAAAAAGAAAACCACAACATTTAGGAACATGTAACTTTTTTAATCTTGAAGTATACTGATTTATTGTTTTTCAGAACAATATGTGTATTAAAAACAAAAACAAAAAAAATTATATATAGCAATAACTTTAATATATCACAATACTGAAGCCACTTTTTTCTTAGCATTACTTCCTGAAAAAAAGTGGGTATTTTTTGTTTTTTTTATAAGGCAATAGCTGATAAGCATTCGGAAGGACTGGACATGAGATTTAACCCAGCGTGAATAACTACATGATATATTTTTTAAAAAGCTGCAATTATGAGACCAAAATCCTACAATCCTTGTGCACATAACTTTCAATTTTTTGTACATTTTTTTTCAACATTTGTCATTTTCCAAAACTTTATTAATTAGGTCATAGGTATACTATAGGGAGGGAGTAGTGTATCAGACTGAACTTATTAAGCTGGAATATGAGTATGTGTTTATAGGTACATCCAACTTTACTTTTAATATTATCATAAGAAGTATGAATGTTACGTATTCTAAAAGGGTTCTCATAAAAGTGAAACTGTGATTTATATTCATAGCCTTTTAAAACATATTTTTCCTATCTTGAAATATATCTATACGAAGTTTAAAACCTGTGTTTTACCATATTTTCTAACTGGACAATCTTGCTGCAAGATTGTTTGCACTTACTGTATGCATTTGCCTCCATGAAGCACTATTATATATCTCAGCCTCAGAAAGAGAATGGTATGACAACTTTACTCACCTAAAATCAATAAATAAAATTGTATACTTATCACTGTACTTGCTACCTTTCACATTTTAATTAAGTAGCTTTTCTCCTTTTGACAGGTACCAAATATTTGTATTTTATGCCCACCAAATATCTTTTTTTCTGTTCCCTGCATAGCTTAATGACCAACCCCATTAAAAGCGATCCTAAAACATTCCAGGTTTTTACAAGAAAATGTCAGTAGAACTGAAGTTTCTTATACATCAAAGGGTTCCCAACCTATTCTCACTCCCACCAGGAGTATTAACAGTTAAAGCCAGAACGAGATCAGCTCTAAATACATTTTCAATTGGTGATCAGTGCCAGGAAGCCATGGGCTGAAAGTGAAGTGGCCAGGCATGGAAGTCACTAATCCTGCTTCACCATTCTGCCTTTATAGAACTGGTACAAGAGTAAGGAGCCATATTTGCCAGTGTGGACAGTTTAGTTCAGGAGCCAGGTTTCTTCAGGTGCCCTATAATGTATAAGATATTTTAGTTCCCCCTTAAAAGAGAAAACTACTAATTTGGGGGCAGCACTGGTCTGAAGGATAATATGAGACTGACTTGTTCTAGGCTTGCAAAGTTGATACTAATTGTACAAAAGGTCCTGATATCCTAATGATATGTGCTAGAATGTGACATTTATAACAATATTTATAAAAACAACTAAAGTTACAGATTGTCTAGTTGCCTATACTAAACCCAGATGGTTATTTTACCTTTGCCCACTGTCTCTTATTTTCTCTGTGCTAACTGTATGTCTGATATACTTTCGAGGCAGGAATTGTCCTTAATGCAGGGTGATTGTGGCTAAAAACTAGACCATACATTTTTGTGTGGTTGCACATAAATAGTATCTCTGTGTTAAACTGTTTAGTGCAGCTAAATAGATGCCTATTATCATGCCTATTATCACCTCTAATATTTTACATGCATATAGCCAGAGATAATGAGGGGTAAGTATGAGCCTGACTCTCAGGGGCAGATTTATCAAAATGTGAGTTTAGAGATTAATACATAAAAACTCACATTCTATTCATTCCTATGGGATTTTTAGATGTGTATTTATCAATGGGTGAAAGAGTTCATCATTTGATAAATGAGCTTTTAAAAATTCTATAGGAATGAATAGAACATGGGGGTGAGTTTTTATGTATTAATCTCTAAACTCACATTTTGATAATTTTGCCCCTCAGCGTCTAAAAAAAAAACAAACAAAAACAAAGGTTTTGTTAAAAAAAAAAAAAGTCGTACTTGAGTTCCCTCATATCTGAGTACATATGTACATATATAAAGTTTTTTTTTTGTTACATTACTAAATACAAATAGATCTGACTTTAATGGTGCATTTAGCTTAAACCAGGACAAGATAGCATACCCACTTTCCTATTGTATTTAATTTCTGTCAGGGGGGGTCTTCTGACATGAAGTGAGTTGAAACCCTTGCAGGGGAACAGCAGCCAGGTGTGCCATCCTAACATTTATTGCTCCATGAAAACTTCATTCATTTGTCATTTAAGGAACATTCATAGTTTTATCATTATAATATGTTACGACCTGAAAATATTTTTACCTGTATATTAAGACTTTTCAATTTCACATACAGAAACACTTCCAGGAGTCTATACACTTGTTCATTCATACATACATGCAATAAATACATTTTATCACTAAGCCTCATGTTTTTATTTTTGATGCTGTAGTACAGATATGGGATCCCTTATCCAGAAACCCGTTATCCAGAAAGCTCCAAATTAAGGAAAGCCTGTCTCCCATAGACTCCATTTTAATGAAATCATTCAGAATTTTAAACTGATTTTCTTTTTCTCTGTAGTAATAAAACAGTACTAAATAGTACTAAGATATAAATAATACTTATTGGATGCAAAACAATCCTATTGGGTTTGATTAATGTTTTATTGATTTTTTAGTAGACTTTAGGGCTGTGGCACACGGGGAGATTAGTTGCCGCGCAACACCTGCCTTGTTGCAGGAGACTAATCTCCCGAAATGCCACCCTACCAGCTAAAATGTAAATCGCCAGTGGGATGGCATACGCGGCACGGCGACTCGAGGCAACTTTGGCAATCGCGGTGCCGCGTATGCCATCCCACTGGCAATTTACATTTAAGCTGGTGGAATGGCATTTCTGGGAAATTAGTCGCCCGCGGCAAGGGAGATTTGACTTGGTGTATTTAACTTAAAACAGGACAAGACAGCATACCCACTTTCCTATTTTTATGGTACAAGTATGGGATCCCTTATCTGAAAACCCATTATCCAGAAAGCTCCGAATTACAGAAAGCTTGTCTCCCATAGACTCCATTTTAATCAAATAATTCAGATTTCTAAAATTGATTTCCTTTTTCTCTGTAATAATAAAAAAGTACCTTGTACTTGATCCCAGCTTAGATATAATTAATCATTATTGGAGGCAAATCAATCCTATTGGGTTTGATTAATAGTTTATTGGTTTTTTGTAGACTTAAGGTATGAAGATCCAAATTACCGAAAGACCCCTTATCCGGAATACCCTTGAAGTGAGTTGAAACCTTTGCAGGGGCAGAAGGGCAGCCAGAACATTTACATTTGGAATTCATGTCATAGGGGAATCATAGTTGATGTTTAACCTTGATTACAATGTAAATTAAATACACAGTAGGCGGTAAAAGCAAATAAAGAACAAGGCTGCATAAATGATAATTGCTAAATGCTTATGTATAGTTATAGTCCCATATGAAATCTATGCACATTAAGACACAGGATGTTGAAGCACAACTCCGGCTTACTTCTGCCAGTTCTAGTGAACTGGAAAGACTTGTAAAAAAAGTAACCAAGCCAAAGCAATTGCACATCTCTTATGGGGGAAGATGTAGAACTTTAACTGTTTTATCATGAAAGTCCTCCTGTTGGCATCTGGATGCTAGTGCTGGATTGAAGGTGCATTTCAAAAGCACAAAATAGCAAACATTAAAATACTTTTCACAAAGGCACTTGCTTCTTTACATGCTCATCTATATTTAAGCCTTGTACCGGCTTTGCTGCCTAGGGTACAAAGTGTAAATAACTGGCAGCATGCTTAAGGTGAATCAGTAGAATTTAAAAAATTCCATCCTTCATTGGTCAAAGGCTACATACCAAATGGATGCAAAGTTCAACTAATAAATATATTTATCAATTTTTGAGTTTGTGAATTCGAGATTTTTTTTCTAATTTGAAAATTCGAATTCGAATTAAACAAGTTGTAGCACTTAAAAACTTGAAAATTGATAAATCGGCCCCTTAGTGGAGGCATGAGGCAACATCACTGACACTGTGTGATCTCCAATACAAATTGTGGGGACCAGAATATTAGAAAACTGTGACAAGATAGAAGTCCCCTGATCAGTCTGTGGGGAACAATTAAAGTGTAGGTCCTTCAGTGTGCATATAGAGGTAACACAGACTGAACGATAGAAATCAGCAGCTTGCAGCATAATAGGAGGTTGAGAAGTATCTAACATGCAAGGACAGTTCCAGGTACATTGGGCAACATGAGCCCCTGCAGCTGTCAGAGCATTTTAAGTACTTATAAATGATTATACCATATTTCACCTTTTGTAAAGCTTTACCATAGTGGTAGAAATTTGCAAAATAAGCACATTCCCAAATACTTTTATTAGGAATGCCCCAAATCCAGGATTTGCTTTGGGATTCAGCCAAGATTTGGCCTTTTTTTTTGTAGGATTTGCATTTGCCCAAATCCATGCCTCTGAATCATTAAAAATCATGTGATTGTCAAATAAACACAGAAGTTGAAAATGTTTCACTACACGCTTTGTGCACAGTTCTCTTGCATTTTGCAAATGCAAATTAGGATTCAGTTTGGTATTCATCCACATCTCTCGCAAAGGATTCAGGGTTTAGCCAGATCCTAAAATTGTGGATTCAGTGCATCCCTAAATTATTAAAGGACGTCTATGCCCCTAGAATGAATACTTTAGCCAGCAGATTATACTATTAAAGAATCTTACCAAACTGGAATATAGTTACATCCCTTCCCTTGGGCCACCATTTAGTGATGGGCTGGGTGCTCCCTCAGAGATCACATAACCAGAAATAATGCAGCTCTAACTGTAACAGGAAGTAGTGTAGGAGCAAAAGGCAGAGCTTTGCTCATTAATTGGCCCATGTGACCTAACGTGTATGATTGCACCGTGAATTGTATGATCCCAGGGGCGGCCCTTAGTATATAAAATGGTAATTTGCTATTTAGGAGTAACCAATGGCACGTACTACTAGAAAAGTATATTTCAATGAATATGGTTTATTTAAAGAAGAAGGAAAGGCTAAGTCACTTGGGGGTGCCAAAATGTTAGGCACCCCCAAGTGACTTAGATCGCTTACCTTGTACCCCGGGCTGGTGCCCCTGTATGGAGAAAACAAAGAAAATGATCATTGGTGTATGCTATAAACCACCCCGTATAGATGAGGGGGATGAGTCCCAGCTACTTTTGCAAATGGAGGAGGCTTCAAAATTGGGTCAAGTTGTTATTATGGGGGACTTTAATTATCCGGACATTGACTGGAGTAATGGGGTGGCTAAGTCAGAAAAAGCTAGTAGGTTTGTAAATATGCTAAATGACAACTTTTTATTTCAGGTGGTTCAAGAACCTACTCGGAATGAGTCTATTTTGGACCTGGTAATATCTAATAATACTGAACTCATCTCTAACATTTGTGTGGGTGAGCATTTGGGAAACAGTGATCACAACATGGTCTCCTTTGAGATAATGCTACAGAGACAGCTCTATAAGGGAGTAACTAAAACGCTCAATTTTAGACGTGCAGACTTTGCCAGTTTAAGGGCATCTCTGCAATGTGTCAACTGGGAAAGGCTTTTCATGGGGTTAGACACAGAAGGAAAATGGAACATCTTTAAAACATTGCTTTGCAAGTATACACGACAATATATTCCCCTTGTAAGCAAGGAGAGGCATCGCAAAGCAAAACCTTTATGGCTGAATAAAAGAGTTAAGGTCGAGGTTGGTAATAAAAAACGTGCTTTTAAAGCATTCAAGTTAGCTGGGACAGCGGAAACTTTCATCAGGTACAAGGAAGCAAATAAAGCATGCAAAAAAAAGCATGCAAAAAAAAGCAAGCTAAAATAGAGATGGAAAGGGATATTGCAGCTAGGAGTAAAAAGAATCCAAAATTATTTTTTAATTATGTGAATAGTAAAAAAATGAAGCAAGAAGGGGTGGGAACTTTATTATCACGGGGAGGTACGTTGGTTGATGAGAACGGGGAAAAAGCAGAAATTTTTAACTCTTATTTTTCATCTGTCTATACATCTGAGGAGCCAGATAATGAAGGCTTCCCTTTTAATATACCCAGTTCTAGTAATTTAGCTACTGACGCGTGGGTCACTCAGGAGGAAATTCAAAAGAGACTTGAACATGTAAAGGTAAACAAAGGTCCAGGACCGGATGGGATTCATCCCAGGGTATTAAATGAGCTGAGCGCTGTGATTGCCAAGCCTCTTCACATAATTTTTCAGGATTCGTTGAGGTTTGGCATGGTGCCGAGAGACTGGCGGATTGCTAATGTGGTGCCGTTATTTAAAAAGGGATCTCGTTCTCAGCCTGAAAACTATAGGCCTGTTAGTCTGACATCAGTAGTAGGAAAGCTTCTGGAAGGGGTAATAAGGGATAGGATAGTTGAATGCATTGCAGTTCACAATACTATTAGTTTGTGCCAGCATGGTTTTATGCGTAACAGATCTTGCCAGACTAATTTAGTTGCCTTTTATGAGGAGGTGAGCAGGAACCTTGATGCTGGAATGGCAGTTGATGTCATCTACTTAGATTTTGCTAAAGCGTTTGATACAGTACCTCACAGAAGGTTAATGATCAAATTGAGGAATATTGGCCTAGAACATAATAGTTGTAATTGGATAGAAAACTGGCTGAAGGATAGAGTACAAAGAGTGGTGGTAAATGGAACATTTTCTAATTGGGCCAGTGTGGTTAGTGGAGTACCGCAGGAGTCAGTCCTTGGTCCTTTGCTTTTTAACTTGTTTATTAATGACCTGGAGGTGGGCATAGAGAGTACTGTTTCTATTTTTGCTGATGACACTAAATTGTGCAAAACTATAAGTTCCATGCAGGATGCTGCCGCTTTGCAGAGCGATTTGACAAAATTGGAAAACTGGGCAGCAAACTGGAAAATGAGGTTCAATGTTGACAAGTGCAAAGTTATGCACTTTGGTAGGAATAATATAAACGCAAACTATCTACTGAATGGTAGTGTGTTGGGGGCCTCCTTAATGGAGAAGGATCTAGGGGTTTTTGTAGATCACAAGTTGTCTAATTCCAGGCAGTGTCATTCTGTGGCTACTAAAGCAAAGTGCTGTCTTGTATAAAAAAGGGCATTGACTCAAGGGATGAGGACATATTTTTGCCGCTTTATAGGTCCCTGGTAAGGCCTCACCTTGAGTATGCAGTGCAGTTTTGGGCTCCAGTCCTTAAGAAGGATATTAATGAGCTGGAGAGAGTGCAGAGCACCAGAGGTCACCCCTATAGATTAGAGGAACAGAGCTTCCATTTGAAGCAGCGTAGGTGGTTTTTCACGGTGAGGGCAGTGAGACTGTGGAATGCCCTTCCTAGTGATGTGGTAATGGCAGACTCTGTTAATGCCTTTAAGAGGGGCCTGGATGAGTTTTTGAACAAGCAGAATATCCAAGGCTATTGTGATACTAATATCTACAGTTAGTATTACTGGTTGTATATATAGTTTATGTATGTGAGTGTATAGATTGGTAGGTGTGGGTTGTGTGTGCTGGGTTTACTCGGATGGGTTGAACTTGATGGACAATGGTCTTTTTTCAACCCTATGTAACTATGTAACTTATTATAAACTGAAAGTGGCTCTTTTTATTGAACATTTGTGTAAATCACAGAAGGTCTTTAACTCCACCCATCATTATGAAGCAGAAAGAGACTTAAAAAGGTAAGACAGCCAGCAATTTTCCATGACTTGTTCTTCAGCTGGAAATTCTGTTTGCCAGGGACATTGTTGATTCGCCGATCCAGTGAAATTTAATTCCTTGTAACAGTAATACATTTTCTGCACCTTGGGGCCATAAATTTGCCAGTGACCTAGGATTTTAAAGGTAAAGTACAAAACAATATATATTTTGTATGTATTAATAAAACTGTGAAAACATATACTTGAAAATAAAGAATGTGTACAGTGATTACATACTAAATGTCTTCATGTTTTTGTTAAGCATTAGTGATTTAAAAACAAAAAGACTGAGTCCTCATTTATAATGCAGGATGCAGTGTGCAAATACAAAAATCGGCCATTTTTTGCATTTTGCAGGTGGCTCCCTGCATTGTGTAACTTACCACAGGCCTCTGCGGTTCTTTTCAAAGTCCAAAGACCTGTAGCATGCCCTATGGATCAAACAACGACTGCATTAGTTACCACTCAACCTAAGAGGGGTGGGGGGTATTATTTACACCCCCACCTCTCAAGTGAGGGAGCATCAGGAGGCAGGCTGTAAGGACAAAGGCATATGGTAGGGACAGGACTGAGCTGCGCCTTTTGAAGCTGCTTTCTGCCCCAAATGCAGAGACGAGAAACCCTAGGGTGGTGGCACAGTTACATTGTAAGTAAGCAGTCCTGCACTTGAGCAGTAAATGACCCTGTCATTTTTATATAAAAAGGGACATTGCAGATCATTGGCTAAAGAACAACATTTAGCATGACACTCTTCTGTGGTGACATGCCAACACTATTGCAAGTGTTTATATACATACATGTTGTACTTTTAGCGCACTGCATACTGCTTCACAGAATTGAAAACATCTGAACAAAGAATTGTTATTATATTGTGATTCTTGCTCTTTTCTGCTCTATTATTTTCTCTGTTTTGTGATTTCTCTTAAATTTAGACCGGCTCCTTATAAATGCCTTTTTTTGCATTTTGAATATATAGAGAGTTTTGCTTAACTTATAAACCTCCAGTCAGAACTGGCTTTTGGTAGCAATAAATAAAAATATGTACTAACTCTTATCAATAAATTTAGACATGGTAGTAGGTAGGGTGTACTCTATTAAGAGTTTGTTGTCTATAAGGTGGAACACTACTTCCCAAGTTACAGATTCCCAGTAGTCAGTAATTAGCATGCTCACCATTTAGAGAATCAGGCCCTAAGTATTTGGGGATTAGGGATCAACATAAGTTTTAAAGGACCTTAATATAAATTGAACTTACCCTTTAATGGATTGTACGCAACTAAATAAACAGCAAAAACAAGATTGTGAGGTTTTTAATTAGTTTATGGGAGAAAGGTCTTCAAAAACAATAAATAGTTCTCAATCATTAGGGAGAAGGGAGTCTATTTACATTACATTTAATAAATAGGAAAGCATTACGCATTAATACTATGAAATGCAGTTGTAGGACACACACATAGATCTGTTATTAAAACAGAATATCTAGCTAGTTTTAATACATAATACATAAGCACAATTAACCACAACTAATTTACTAACGTGAATGGCTAAAAACAGAATTATCAAAAGGCTGCAATAAACCATGATCTAAAATAAAGTCTACTGCAATATGTTTAGTGTGCAACACCAGGCTAGTGCTAGTAAAGTGAAATGCCTACTAAATAGTAGCTGAAAAGTGAGACAAACCTAACTATGGGACTTCCTGTTAATGGCAAAATTATTACATATATTCACTAATTTTAAGACACACATAGGGGCTGATTTACTAATCCACAAATTCGAATCCGAATGGGAAAAATTCGGATTGGAAACGAACATTTTGCGACTTTTTCATATTTTTTGCGTTTTTTCCGTCGCCGTTACGACTTTATCGTAAATTGTCGAGACTTTTTCGTAGCCGTTACGATTTGCTCGTACATTGTCGCGACTTTTTCGTATTGAGCGCTCGTAACCGGCGGGCAAAACTTTCAGACTTTGCATGATTTTGGAAGCCTCCCATAGGACTCAATGGCACTCTGCAGCTCCAACCTGGCCCAAGAAAAGTCACGATACTGAAGCTTGAATGAATCTGAAACTTTCGTACTTGGCGCGAAGGCTGCGAAAAAGTCGCGTCAATTTGCGCAAGTCGTAGCGCTATGAAAAAGTCGCGACATTTTGCAAAACAGTCGTAATGGCTACGAAAAAGTCACGACAATTTACGAAAAAATCGCAAAATACCGATCATTACGAAAAAAACGCATTCAGACGCCTTCGGACCGTTCGTGGATTAGTAAATCAACCCCATAGTGTCTTAAACTAATGTAGCATATACTACCAGCGCATCTCTTTTTCATTAAATTAGGCTGACCATCAATCCATATTTAAAAAGCTAAGAAGAGTCTACAAAGCTACCATCAGCAAAAACTGCTTGTCAAAATGATCAGTGGATCTAGAGATATAGGCTGCCCCAGTCCACAATAAGCTTTCAAATGGTTGGTGACAGGTTTGCTCTAAAGTCTTATGAAGTTTTACTAATTTGATGGTTCCTTGGCTAGTTTACTTGACTTGCCACACATTCATTAAGGTGTAGGCTTCTGCCCTAGTGTGCCTTAATTCTGTAACCAGCAGCAGCACAGTGTTATCAAAAGATATTTCTGTTGCAAAATTATATACAGGTGTTTATAAAAATGCTCTTAGAAAGCGTTATGAAACTGGCTATGCACAAAGCCACAGAAATAGAATGGCTTTTCACTGGCAAAGTCTCCTGCTTATTTACTTAACCTGTGGCTGCCAGAATGCCAATAGCTGCTAAAACATTATTATTGCCTTAGTGGTAAAATTATTTTTAAAAAACTGCTTAGAAGAGAATGTTGAGTAAATATAATTATTCTGGTGGATTTCTGCCCTGCCTTTAAAGGAGAACTATACCCTCGGGCGCAAAAAGCACCCCTAACTATCACTGCCTAGACCCCCCTCACCTCTCCCTTATTGCATTGTTTTTAAGTTTAATGTGTCCCTATCGCTAACCGCTAAATAAAAATGCATAGAAGCGCAGCCGCATACCTCGCAGACATCTTCTTACCGACTGAAGACACTTCAGGTCTCTCCGCTGATACGAACCTGCTTGCGCATGCACAAGCAGGTTAGGTGTCGGCGGTGAGACCTGAAGTGTCTTCAGTTGGTAAGATGAGGTTGGGCAGGTAGGCAGCTGTGCTACTCTGCATTATTAGCTAGCGGTTAGCTATAGGGACAGACATTAAACTTAAAAACGATGTGATATGGGAGAGGTGAGGGGGGGTCTAGGCAGTGATAGTTAGGGGTGCTTTTTGCGCCCGAGGGTATAGTTCTCCTTTAAGCCAGTGATTCCCACCCAGTGGCTCATGAGCAACATGTTGCTTACCAACCCTTGGATGTTGCTCCCAGTGGACTTAAAGGAGGTGCTTATTTTTAAGATCCTGGCCCAAAGGCAAGTTTTGGTTGCATAAAAACCAGGTGTATTGCCTAAGAGAGCCTCATGTAGGCTGTCAGGTCACACACGCCTTATTTGGCAACACAAAAACATTTTTCATGCTTGTGTTGCTCCCCAACTCTGTTTACATTTGAATGTGGCTCACAGGTAAAAATTGGTTGGGGATCCCTGCTTTAAGTGGAAATGTAGTTGTCCTTTTATTCAAAGTATGAATAATGTGTTAATTTAACTCCAGGGAGCACTTGAAATGTGACTTGCGTTGTTGCCTGAATACAAGCACACAGCAAACTGACTTCCTAAGGGGCCTTAGGCACCATAAATTCAGGCTTTAAAGGCGACATATAGTATGTACATATACGATCTTGTAGGCAATTGTGAATAATATATAGTGCTGGCTTCACTTTGGTCTAAAACATAATACTATCTGTAAAGCTCTTTTATTGGAGGTCCCTATAGATCCTCTCTGGTCCCTGTCTTTAATTGAGGGGGTGGGTGTGTCCTAATGATCCCTGCCAGAAGCACTGTAAAAGGGGAGTAGCCAACCACAGCCCTACAATCACACAAGCAAAGACAGGCTTCTGTTCCAAATCAGGTCAGTCTAGCTGCTGATTGGTTTCTATTCTACAGTGCAGAGTGCTGCCAGCCCCACTGCACAGCCTAAGAAAGGAGGCAGCAGGAAGTGCAACAGATGGGTGGTGCTAGTGGGGCTTTTGGAGAAATTTTAAGTAAATCAGCATGAAACACTACTATTTAAAGCACTTTCGTTATATATTTAGATGACTGCAATTCATTGGCACAATACTGTTTTCACAAAATATGTCCCCTTTAAGATTAAGGAAACCAGGAAATCCCATTTCCAGTAACAAAATTAATTTCCACTGATATAATGATGTATAAAAATGTTTTCTACGAAGAAATTTTAGTTTGTTTCCTATATGCTTAGGCGTCTGCAGACATGGTCTTGCCTAACAAATCTAAAATCGTTGTGTTTAGCACAACTTTGAAAATTATATATCCATATATATATCCATGGGCTGGGTGATACAGCTACAAATAAAAAAAAGATCATTATTCTTAGAGAGGATGCACAAGTTTGTAAGGGGCAGTACATGGTACATGTAAAGCATTTAAAGGACAAGGAAAGGTTAAGTCACTTGGGGGTGCCAAAATGTTAGGCACCCCCAAGTGACTTAAATCGCTTACCTTGTACCCCGGGCTGGTGCCCCTGTCGGAAGCGCTTCCTTCTTCCTACTCGCGCTGCAGCCAATTGTCCCGGACAAGTGCATGCGCAGTAGAGTGAAAAGCCGACTTCTCTGTTAAAGTTCGGCTTTTCACTCTACTGCGCATGCGCGCGCGATAGATCAGGAAGGAGGAAGCGATCGCTGCTACCCTGGGCTGGTGCTGTAAGCGATTAAAGTCACTTGGCTTTGCCTTTCCTTCTCCTTTAAAACAAGTTTATGTTTACTGATCTGAACTGATCTATTTCAATCACTGAGTCACCAAAAGATTAATCTATACGGATGTCAATAAACAGAATATGTTTATTTATGCTGACACTTACAGGCACCCATACCTAACTTGAGCTATGATGTCAGCAGTGGCTGGTGCACTGGTGCTATATAAACCCTTTGGGAACAGTGTGAGGTTTGTCTTGGAAGGTTAATTTGAGGGACTGAAATGTCGACTGAATAGTCTTTTTTTTTTTTTTTTTTATTTCTTACCATTCCCATGAATGCTTTTGTTATCGACAATTCATTCATTTCTATTTATTTCTCTCCAATAAAGTGAGGTATGACAATTCAGCATAAAAATAACTGAAAACTTAAAAGCTTAAGAATGAAATATTTAACACCATAAAGGCCTTATTTATCAAACACTCTGTGTTTTGCACTTTGGCTATTGTTTCCTGCCCAAATCTAACTGCTATTACACACTTTGCAGCTAGCAGTCTCCTAGTATGATACAGGATGTACTGAACCAGGGCTTTAAACCTAAAAATTGGTTAACCTAGCTATTAAAGTTTGTTCTGTAAAACAGTGACATTACTATTGAGAGTACATTGTATTTAGTTCGTACACAAGACATCATACTCATTTCTGGTCACGCCTGGCCTACTCTTATTCTAATTTAAAATCTGACATTTCAGCAATGTATTTGCATTTACGTCTAAATGTAGATAAACACAGTTTCACACAAGACTTTCTCCATCTAAGATTTCAGCTCGTTATTAAAAAAAAAAAAAAAAGTGGGGGGCCATGGATATAATGGGATGCAGATTATTTACAATACCTTATGTTCCATCTGTAAACATTCACAATTATAACAGCTTGAAAGCAATGCATGCATATTATGGCAGATAACAAATGTACCTTGGCACAAAGTTTGTTTTCTGAAGCACTGAATAAGCTTTATAGCTAGAAGTTCAGAGAGATAGGTAGAAAAGGAATGCTTGACCATAGCAGTCTGCAAAAGATCACATATTTAGTCAGTCAGTATAACACTAATACTATTCTTCCCTGAAAGCAGCAATTGCACATTCTTTTCAGTCCAAAGGTGATAGTCACAGTCGTAGCACCATGTGTCAGTTTCCTTTTAAAGCATGTCACAGGAAGCATAGTAACCCTTTTTTACGTTACTCCTTATCCTCGGCATCTTTAATCATCAGTTTTCCACCAGAATAATGCAATGGAATAAATTCCAATGTGTTTTACAGAGTGAAGTTCTACAGCTCAGCACACATGTTCCTCAGCTAGAAGGAAAAGAGGCAGAAAATTAAATAAATTCCAGTACAAAAATTAGGGTCAAATGTAAAAGGCTTAGCAAGTTTCTGGTTAACTAAACTCCAATGTGAATATGTAACTTGTGTCTAAATATGGTTTGTTATTCAGCTACATATTTGATAATTCCTCATTAAGCTTATTTGCTGCTTCTCTACATGTAACTACACAACTCTTAATTGCTCATCTCTAGTACATTGATATAAAAGAAGGATGAATTACACGTTGCAGAGATTTGTAATTTCAATCAATTTTGTACACGTGGCCTGTGTAGGAGGTGCCCAAATAGGTCTTCTGAAAAATCAAATTGTGATTGCATCAGAGTTTATCTGTCATTACTGAAAAATCTATGTCCAGCTTTCTTACACTACCTTCTTTAATACCACCACTGACATACACCACCTTCTAAGACCATTCCCAAATGAGCTTAATATAAAACAAACGGGTTAATTTCTAAGGTAATGCCAATTTCTTAGGCACTGCCCAGTGTAATCACAAATCTTAGACCCCAGGTCAGGAGAGAAAAAATGCACTATTCAAGTCAGCACTCTGCTGCCATCTTGCCCCCTGTCCCAGTCATCCCTTCTGCTGTGCTGGGCTCTGTGCAGGAGCAAAACAAACTTACACATTACGATACAATTCAAATACAATGCAAACTGTTACTGCATTGCACAAGTGCATGGCCATGGCAGCTACAAGGGCATAATATAATAATATAATATAAGGTCCCATGTCTCCTGAATGTGCCAATACCAAATATATATAGTTTTATGGAGATTTCTCACTTGTATAGGTAAAAAACTCAAATTTTCCACTAACAGAAAATTGTACATTTTTGGAAAGAACAGGGTAATCCAGAATAGGCACAACTGACTGTCTACTCCACAATTTGTGAAATTTAAAAAAAAAAAAATAGCTTCAAAGCTTCCACTCTGTAGTATCTTATCTCCTACAGGTCATAAAGTAACCAAATAAAACACCCTAAATATGAACACCAGGGGTCTACTGAACAGTTTGATGCCCAATATGTATAGGTTTACCTAAGTATGTAGCATGTAGGGGCCCCAATGTGAACATACCCCCATATGATCTATCATTTCTGTTTTTTCAGCTCCTGCAAAATCAACACATTTACATCATTTATGTGGGATAAAGCTAGTAAAAAGTATGCTCACCCCAGAAAGGCATATATTTTTGGAAAGTACACATTCCCCCAATTCTAAAATGGGTACCCGTGTCTTTCTACTCCAAAGTACCAAGTCGCAAAGCTTTTCTAAATTAGCAATTTTGATGACATTTCCAAAAATCCCCTCAAAGCTTCCACTTTGCAGCATCTTATCTCCCACATAGCATTAGGTACCAAGATAAAACACCCTAAATTTGAACACCAGGGGTCCACTGAACAGTTTGATGCCCAATATGTATAGGTTTATCTAAATATTTGGCATGTAGGGGCCCCAATGGGAACATACCCCCATATGATCAATCATTTCAGCTCCTGCAAAATCAACACATTTACTTTATGTGGGATGCTACAAAAAAGTACGCTCACCACAGAAAGCCATATATTTTTGTAAAGTACACATTCCCCCGAATCTATAATGGGTAAACATTTCTTTTTGCTCCAAAGTACCAAGCCGTAAAGCTTTCCTAAGTTTGCAGATTTTTATGACATTTCAGAAAATTGCATAAAAATATTGCAATTTGCCGCATTTATCTCTCACAATTTCTTAATAAAGACCAGATAAAGGCAAATCACCCCAAATAGGAACACCTAAGGCCTACTGAACAGTTTGATGCCAAATATGCATAGATATACCAAAGTCTGTGCTATATACTGACCCCAAAATGAAAATAGCACATTTGGATTTCTCACCTGCCAGCTCAGCTTTTGCATACAAAGCCCCCTGACAGCGAATTGTGTGCCATAACACCCCCTAACTATACAGAGACCCCCAGAAAATCATATAGTTTTGGAAAGTACACATTCTGACAAATCCAACATGGGTAAAGAGTCCTTTCTACACCAAAGTACCAATCTGCAAAGCTTTCCTAAAGTTATTGGTTTCTATGATATTTCAGAAAATTGCCTAAAAATGTTGCAGTTTGCCACATTTATCTCACACAATTTCTTGCGTACAAAGGCAAATCACCTCAAATAGGAACACCTAAGGTCTACTGAACAGTTTGATGTCCAATATGCATAGATATACCAAAGTCTGCAGTATGTACTGACCCCAAAATGAAGATAGCGCATATGGATTTCTCGCCTGCCAAATCAACTTTTGCACACAGAGCCCCATCAGCGTATTATGTGCCATAACCCCCCCCCCCCCCCAACTATACAGAGACCCCCAGAAAACCATATATTTTTGGAAAGTACACATTCTGATGAATTAAAATAGGTAAAGTTATTTCTGTACACCAAAGTTACACATGGCAAAGCCATGCTAAAAACAGATTAGGAACACTTATACAAGGATAAAAATGCGATAAAACGACAAAAATTGTGCAAATCAGTGAAACAACAAAATAAGTCACACGACTTGTAATTAGTGGTCAGAATATCTGATCCAATAGTCACGCTGTCAAACTAAACAGTTTTTAAGAAAAAGAAACTGAAAACAAAGTGGTAAAATTTAAAAAAAAAAACAAAATTAACTAAGTGTTTGTGTGTACATTTGTGTACATGTGTAAAAGTTGTTTGACAGTGTGTATATAAGTGTATATAAGTGTGAAAAATGAAAATAAAAATAGCTAAATTGTGTGCTGTAAGTGTGTGTAAATGTATGTGTGTATAAATGTATGCAAGTGTGTGTAAGTGTAAAAAAAAAAAAAAAAATTAGCCTTACCTGTCCTGAAGATCAGATCGCTGCTCTATCCTCCATGCTGCAGTCCAGTACCAGGAAGTCAGTGGGCCGGCGCTGGGGGGGAAGGAGGAATCAGGAACAAGCAGCAGACGCGACCGCGTCTGCTGCTTGTAAGCCAGTCCTGCGACGATGCCGCCACTGCAGAGAGAATCCTTCATCTGCCGATGAGTTAAGCCCTTTTTCTGCCACAACGTATCCCATACGTCGTCGGCAGTAAAACGGTTAAAGGACATGTAAGCCCCCACAAATAATACTGGGCATGCTCAGTTCTTCTCAGCTCAGGTTACCAAACACACCTTTCAGTCTAGCAGCCAATGAAGAGATGGTACTGCTGGTTTTCCATAGAAAATAAGTTCTGCCTGTATTCTTTATTACATGAACGTTACAGAGCACATGTGCTTTTTACAGATGTAAATGTCACTGAAGATGTGGGAGAGGGAAAATGCCCATCAGGTGAAAGCTGCTATTTGCTGTAATTTGTACACTCTCACAGTTTCAGTCTACCTTCTAATATTCTTTATAAGAAAGCAAAATGATGTGGGTTACAGAACACAAATAATGTTAATCGTTTATATACAATAACTATATTGATTAATTAATTCTGAGAATGTCCAGACAAGGCAT
Organism: Xenopus tropicalis; assembly: GCF_000004195.4. NCBI lineage: Eukaryota > Metazoa > Chordata > Amphibia > Anura > Pipidae > Xenopus > Xenopus tropicalis. Next base: position 94,877,232 of record NC_030677.2, read on the forward strand.
ATTTATCAAATTGTGTAATTAGAATACACCAATTACCATCATCAACACACATGCTATACTGAATAAAATCTTATATATTTGCAAGCTGTGTAATGAATGTAAAGCAGAGTTTATAATTCTAGTTTAAAAAGCTGTGTAAAAATAACACCCATTTTTACTCCAAAACTTCTTCCCAGTCAAAGTAACTTGAATAGGTTAAGTCAGCTCTGACATAGCATGGTGGCTCAGTGGGTAGCATTTCTGGGTTCCTTAGTTAGATTTCAGCCAGGGCACTATCTTTAAGGAGTTTATACGGTCTCCCTGTGTCTACGTGGGCTTCCTCTGGGTACCCGGTTTCCTGTCCAATCTCCTTTTTGTAGCTCCCACTATTCCCATCTTCAGCGGCCCCTGCAGTGTTTTATAAAAAGTGCAACTACTTACACTTGGTAAAACTGGCTGACAAGGAATGACTTTAACATAGTTGGCCCAATTAATTACATTAAAATAAATGTACAAACAATCCCTTCAGTATGCAAGTGTTAGCTACCTAGCAAATACTTTATGGTTTAGCTCTTTAAGTGCCAGCAGAATTTCCCATTTCAATTCCCCCCAGTGCCAGACATTTTGTCAACATTCTGTGCTCTCTTATTTTAGGGGCATTTACTGGAGGGGGGATTTAGTTTAGTTAGGAAAACTATATATTGTTTTTTCAGGAGAACCTGAGCTTTCCAATACAAAATTTCAATACAAAATTTTGTATGATATAAGAATTTATACCAGAAACATACTTTATTATATGGACAAAAATTCAACTGATTTGAAAAGCCTCTTGTCTCCTGAAAGTGACTTCTATAGATCAAAAACGCTCAGCAGTAAATTACCAAATTTTTAAAGCATTACAGCCGAATACAAAATACTTATGATTCCAAAGCCAAAAATCCTGGAACATTAGGTTTACCTCAGGAAACCATATATTTTTGAGAAGTACACATTCTGCCAAATCCAAACTGGGTAACCATGTCTTTCAACTTCTAAGTAACAGCAATGCTTTACTGAATTTAGCAGTTTCTATAAAAAATAATGAAAATTCTTAAAAATCCCGTCAAAGTTTCCACTTTCAAGCATCATATCTCCCACATAACATTAGGTACCAAGAAAAAACATCCTAAATATGAAAGCCAAGGGTCCACTGAACAGTTTGATGCCCATTGTGCATAGGATTACTAAAGTATCTGGCATTTAGAGACTCCAAAAGAAGTTAGTGCAAACAAATTGCCCCGGAGATCTCTAGCTACTGAAAGTGTAACACATTTACTGCATTTTTGTGGGGTAAAAACACAAAAAAATACACTGACCCCCTAAAACCATATATTTTTAGAAAGTACACATTCGGGTGAATTCAAAATGGGCACCCATGTTTTTCTACTCCAAACTACAGAGTCGTAATGCTTTCTCAAAATTGGCGGTTTTGATGAAATACCTGAAAATTGCACCAAACCTTCCACTTTCAAGCACCTTATCTCCCACATAACATTAGGTACAAAAAAAAAAAAAAACATCCTAAATATGATTCCTATTGTGCATAGGATTACCAAAGTATCTGGCATTTAGAGGCCCCAAAAGGAAGTTAGTGCATTGAAAGTACAATATAAGCTTCCGACTTGTGTATTATGTGCTATAAGGAACCCCTAACAGTACAGAGATCCTACAAAACCATATATTTTCCAAAATGACACATTCTGACAAAACAAAAATGGGTAAATACATCTTTCAACTGCAAACTACCAAGCTATGTTAACTTAACGGTTTTTATGAAATTTCTGAAAATCATCACAAAGCTTTGCGGAATGCAATAAAATTGCTAAAATCCAAACAAAATCACTAAAATCAGTTTATTTTTTCCACCTAGTGAAATCTGCAGTCAGAATCACAGTTTGTGTATTTTGGCTTGGGCAAATGAGTTTTATGGACAAAATCAAGCAAATAACACATATGCAATAAAATTACTAAAAATGCACACCAAAAAAAAATACTAAAGGTATTGCGCAGCACGGTTAGCGGCTGCGCTATCTGCAATGGCAATAAAACATTTTTTTTCAGGCAAAAAAAAAAAAATCTGCAAAATTGTGTGTGTGTGTACACTTGCCAAAATGCGTGTTGTGTGTGTGTGTCCAAGTAAGTAGGAGTGCTGTGAATGTGTGAAAAAATGTGTGTTTGTGTGTGTATGTGACACTAACCTGGGAAAAAGCAGGCCGGAGATTGCAGGAGGGAAGCAGAAGGGCCCAGGAACCACAGGAGACATCTCCTATGCTGGTTCAGTGAGTGGGCGTGCAGGAAGGGGGAAGCAGGAGAGCAGAAAACAGCAGGCACGTAGTAAGCATGTGCCAGCAGTTTCCTATGGGATCCCTGGGCAATTGCGCCCCAGGAGCCACTCGTTACCCACCTCTGCTCATTGTCTAGGGGCTGGGGGAAAGAGTGGCTTGAAAAGCTGCTCCTCCGCTCCCAAACCCGGAAGTAATGTATAACATAGAATCTATGTTCTGTGACACTTGGGTACTTTTATCCACAGAACGTAGATTCTATGTTCTGTAGCATTTAAAGGGTTAAACAGAGAACTTTAATTTTGCTTAGGTTAATGTTTGTTGCATATATTTTTTACCTTCATTTAAAAGATTTCTGAATGTGTAGGGCAGGGCTGGCTATGTCTGTATTGCATGATGTACACTGTCGACTGATGCCACCAATACAACATTACGACTGCAAGTATATGCCACAGTTGATGGCTTGAGCCAAGGTAGTTCAGCTGTCCTGTAAAAAGAATTGCATGTTTCATTATCTCTAGAAAAGAGACACCTAGGCTATCAGACAGTTTGCATGTCATCTGAAAAATGCTGTTGTGGGAGACAAAGAAAGGAGTCCTCAGCTAGTTAGAATATAGCAGGCTGAAAATCTCCCTGCCTAACATACGGTATAGTCTAAGAGCAAATTTAGTTTGGCAGCAGGCTTGGTGATTTGACAGGGGCTATATTATGCAGCATTTAAATGTGCAAAAAAAGTTACTATAACACTATATACATTATCAGTGTTATTAGAAACTAACCACATTACTGACAGCACAGAAGTTATAATTTAAACAAAATAAAAACAGAACATTCTGATTTCACTTTTCATGGAATTGCCTATAACTTACTCACTCAAATAGGAGAACTAAAGTTTTTTGTGCACCATTCACATTCCTGAATCCCTGTTTTCCACGTACCTGGTCATAAATAGCAGAGTAGCAAGTGCCCTGAAACGTTCTGCTACAATGTATCTTTCCACTATATCAATGTGGCTGCTAAAACCATCAAACATATGCAAGTAGTTTGCCAAGATGAATAGCTGGAAAATGTTCTTTTCTGCTCTTTGCCTAAAATAGACCACATAGGGTAAATCTATGTTTACTTCCCACTGCAAGCTAATTTTAGTGGCAGTTTTAGTGAGCAGTACTGTACCATCTAAAAGGGACGGGTTCATCTTTAAATCAACTTTTTGTATTTTGTAAAATGCCCAATGCTTACAAACTTTTCAATTGGTCTTTATTTTGTTATAATGTTTTTAATTTGCTTTCCTTGTCTAGCTTTCAAATTGTGGTTACTGACCCAATCAGCAAAAAAAACTTGCTCTGAGGCTAAATTTTATTGTCACTTTGTATTACTTATCTTCCAGTTTATACTCCAGTCTCTCATTTAAACCACTGCCTAGTTGCTAAGATAATTTTGACCCTAACAATCATATAGCTGCTGAACAAAAAGCTAAATAAATAATAAAAAATGAAGACAAATTGTTGCAGAATAGTATGCTCTAAGCACCATACCAGAATATTTAGTGGTGAACAACTCCTTTAAAAACACAATGACTAAGGAATATTTAAAACACTATGCAGTGACAGCAATACACATAAATGCTGCTTATTTTATATTGATAGGCTGTTAGTGAATCTCTCTCTTTACCTGGAAAATATCTTTCTGGCACTTTTGAAATGTAGAATAGAAAAGCAACCGCTGCAATGATGTACATGACAATTACTCGTGGAGCAAATTCCTGCAATAAAACGAATGGAAAAGAAAGAAGAGGACAGAAATGGCATCACAAATCTTGATTTAAGTAATAAATGATTAGTTACTAACAGCCAAGCAGTAACCTTGAGTGGGACATTTACTGTTTGTTTAATTCTTTACACGCCTTGTTCTTTTTAAATAAGCTACAATATGCTATCAACGTGAAATATACAATACAAGAAATATATTTTATACTTAACACAATTACTTGATTTACATTTTATTCATTTCCTACCACTCTTGGGGTCTGATACATACTTGGACAATCGAAGTTCCAACACCTCCATTTAACCAGATCCAGTGCACTGTAGGAATGATTCCATAGCCAGACACAGAGCAGAATATAACAGAGCGCAGCCTGTGCCATTGTTGGGTGAGGTAGCTGGGGTGAATTTGAGCAAAAAACACAGCCAAAATCATAGCCAGAACAGTGATTAAATACACTTGCCGCCAGTACTGGAAAAAAGAGAGACAATATTATCAATATGACATATATTTGATACGACAATATTATCAATATATTTGATACCAGACTACAGGAACTACAGGAAAAATATGTGTGTCACCTGAAGCATCACAATTTTTTTTTCACATACGATCTCACTTACTTTTTAAAAGCAAGTTAAAAATTTAAAAATAATGTTAGAACAGCAACAAAGAGGCAACTACAGGTAACTATAGGACTTTTTCAAGAAAACAGGTGCAGTTTGTAAAGACACATATTGCTCTGTTTTTACCAATAACGCAGCAGTTTTCTTACAATTCCAACATGGTTGCAACCTGTTCTACAAGTTGCATCTGCTGCATTTGTCAAACAGACAAAATAGGGCATGCGTTTTGATCCAAGTTGCATCTAGCGCTTTCAGAGTAAGCATGGCGTTACTTCCAGAGTGAAGGTTTAATACACTGTCTGCATCCCATTCACTGGGCGCAAACCTGCTGTGGCCAGGGCCTTCATCAGGGTGGGGCACAGGGGGGAAAGACGTCCTGGGCCCGGACACTTCTCGCTTTAAATGGGCGGCCGTGATACAGTATTTTTAGCCCGGGCCCCCTTTAAACATTACGGGCCCTATCATTGGTTCATTGGTGGTCAGCGGGTAATTTGATGGGGGGGGGGGAGCTGAAGGAAGCAGGTGGATAATAGGGGGGTGGGGGGTCAGGAGAAAGTAGGTGGATGCTGGGGGGTGTGGATCAGGAGAAACTATGTGGATGCTGGGGGGGAGCCAGAGAAAGCAGGTGGACAATGGCGGAGGATCAGGAGGAAGCATCTCCTCTAAGTGCCTGTACTGTATTAATAATAATAGTAATAAATGTGATTTATCATACTCTTGGGTTTCATTCTTGTTTCATAGTTACCTGATCTACTATTCACTCTACACAGTATGCAGCATTTGTGGTCATATCTCTAACGGTGAAAACCAAACTTTACTTTTGACTATATATAACATATGGCTCGCTTTGTGAGGACAATAGCCAAATCTCTGTGTCTGGGCCAGTGTGACAGGGCTGGTTAATACCTAATAATAATAAAAATCACTTATGTGTATCAATTTTCTGAAGTTGCAGGATTTACCATCCTTACTGACCTTCTGATGACGTATGTTTGGATGGGTATGTGTCACTAGCCCCTATACCAGACAGGTGGTTGACCCTACCTAGTATCCAGCATCACCTATATTTTCTGCAGTGCTCTCTAACCTTCTACAAATAGTGGTTACACAGAACTGTATTTGGTACATGCTGACAAATATTTTAAATAAAACATTTAAATTGAAAAGATGTAAAATATAGTATAGTCTGGTTCAAAATACCAAAGAATTACAAAAACTTCACAATAAAAATTATGTTTAAACATAAGCAAGTGCCCAGTTAGGGCTTTCAGATTCTTCAATGCAAACATATAACTCAAGAAAAATATATGGAGCACCCAACAATGCTGGAATAAAAGTCACTATTTATTTAATCCATTAAAACAGACTGTGAATGTATATAAGTGGACCATAAGCTTGAGGTGTTTTGTGGCCTCACGCCACTTCCTCAAAAGCTGCCTCAGCTCAGCAAAAGGCAGCCAATTCTAAGCAACTTTTCAATTGGTTAATTATTTGCCTTCTCCTTCTGACTCTGTTCAACTTTTAAAGGACATGTAAACCCCACAAACAAATATTTAATCAGTGAACAGCCTCTTTGAAATCTTTCAATACCTGCCACACTGGTTGTGCAGAGGTTAATAGTAAGGCTGCAACATCTCCTTAATCACTTAGATTTCCTTCTCCTCCTGAAACCCACTTGGCCCCCCTCCCTCGGGAATTTGCTTTGGCTGTTGGCTTGTGGGCATGCTCAGTTGTTCTAAGCTCAGATTACTAAACACGCCCTCCAGTCTAGCAGCCAGTAAAGAGATGGCATTGCTGGTTCCCATAGAAACTCAGCTCTAGCTGTCTGCTTCAATTTTTTTCTCCTGAGCTCAGCTTTACCATTACAGTGCTCAAACAAAGCAGAACTTTTATCAGACAGTTTTGTCTGTGTGAGCCTGTATTCCTGGTGAAATGTATGCTGAATAAGGGTATGTGTGTATGCTGTTTGCAGATTTAAATGTAAGTGATTATGTATCAGAGGGAAAATGGCTACCGGTTGAAAGCTATTTGCTTTAGGAAAATGTGATGGTGCTAGCAAACAGAGGGGATATATGCCGTAAAAATGATGCCATTTGGGTGGGGGAGGTGTGCCTAACTGATATACATTGTAGGCAAATGTAGGCTTTACATGTCCTTTAAATGTAGGTCACTGATCCCAGTGGCCTAACAATTGCTCTGTGAGGTTACATTTGTTATTGTTACTATTTATTCCTTTTCTTGAAGAAGACCAATTGCAAATTGCTTCTAGTATACTTAAAGGTGAACAACCCCTTTAACAAATACTGTGGCCTTTAACTAAGACCCTCCATTCCCAAAGCAAAGATTAAAATTAAAGGGGAACTATCATAAATGGGAATCGGCTTAACTGACAGGCAGCTTGTGTTCTGAGCTGAGAGGAGTGGCAGTGGTCCAAACATTCTTGACTGACAGCTACGGTTTAACCCCCACCTGCCCATGTTTCCTATCTGATAGAAAACCTGGAAAAGACTTCTATAAAACTACAATTTGCTTTTTGTATTAACTTATAAATAAATGTCGTAGGAATAGTAACTTGCGCTACTGTTTGGGCAATAAAATTGTAGTCACTCTTTATATGCATGTAAGCTAATCAATAGGATATATAGCTATAGCAGAGTTAATGCTACAGACTGACCAGGTCAGACAGATTAGACTCAGACTCAGATTTGTATCTGGATGTGTAAATTGCAGGAGGGTGACTGGCAGCTGATCTAGGGCTACTGGTGGGCAGCACAAAACGCAAATGCAAAGGAGCCTGAAGTGCTGTGTATATGAGGATATAAACAATAAGCTGCTTTACTGTTATATGTACAAATGCAAATTAATCAGCACCCAGCCCAGCCCAACTCCATTACTTTACTTTCCCTTTGCACATGTTTACTGTTGAGGGGTGTGGCCTCATGACAAGCCACAACAAATCAGCTTTCACTCTGCTCTGTCACTGACGCAGGCCAGGCAGCCAGGAATTCTGGAGGGTGTGGGATGGAAGGCTGCTTCAATAATCAGCCATAACTTTGTAACAGTGCAAGATTTTTAAAAGCTTTAAATTCTTAAAATGATTGACTAGACTTTATGTTTTCAATATAAAATCATTTTTCACGATAGTTCCCCTTTAATAATCTCTAATAATCTCCAGATGGCATTTTGCTACCATTTTTGTGAAGTACAAAATGCAGCTGCATTTGACAAAGAATATTTGAGCAGAAAACACAGAAGCCAACAGTTCAAATGTCCCCATTACTCATTATTTTTTATATGGAAAATTCACTCATGTAAATTATATGGACCTCAGCTCCCAGCAATGCTCATTAGAAAAATAAATAATGCTCTCAAAAACAGAATAAAGTTTTGCCTGTGGCACTGAAAACTAGAGATGGTGGCTTTCCGGATTTAAGGTTGAAAAATTATGCTTTCCTTTACTAACCATGTTGAAATTAAAAAAAAAAAAAAAAAGTTTCTTACATTGTTACAGTAGAAGGCATAAAACACCCCAGAGACATAGCAGCCCAAGATGCCAATAGAAATCCCTGCATAATCTAATGCCATCCAGCGACGGCTGGTTTTCTCCGACCGATGACAGCAGAAAAGATGATAGCCCACTGAACACAACATGCAGACCTGAGGAATAATACAGAATATTAAAACATAGTGCAGCGTGTGTCTGAGAAAATGAAACTAAAGTCTAAAACAATTATTAGTTTTATGACAATAACAAAAAATCTAGTTATAAAAGTCTGCAATTTAAATCTTACTAATACATTGTTTTCTTATTAAATCCTTTTGAGCAGAGCAGGCACTGATCAAAACACACATCATCCTTATGTCTATGTCATGAAGATTCTGTATCAGACTGTGGTGTGTGGATGCCGGTCCCAAAATGTTTCCAGTTTGCTTTAGTAATTAGGTTAGAAAGAGCTTGTTTTATTATATTAGCTTACCTGAAAACAAAAGAGACAAATGGAGCAGATAACAAAGTCTTCCCTGGATGCATTTGCAGATGGCAACACAGACATCATATCATACACACCTAAACTGAAGAAGAGAAGAAAGCCCAGTAGGTGGCTCCATATATTTACTGTTTCATTAGACAAAATGAAGAGGCTGAAAAGGAATAAAAAACAAATATAGGAGAGTGTTATAGGAATAGGCCATGCAGCAAACCAGGTTCATTAAAAATGACTTACTGTAAATGCATGCGAGAGCTTTGCCTGTTTGTTCTTGAAATACTGAGACGACATAGTGAAATCTGCATTCCGGAGCAAGTGCCTACATAAAGCCCTTTGGTCCATCACATGCAGACTACTGATAATAATGACAATATGCAATGTAATCAAATCAGAATTAAGGCATACAACTACCTTTGCATAAAGCATGCATAGCAACAGTCCAGTCATCTGCAAAAGGGAATTCATATGCTTGCAATACTAAGATCTACTTAAAAAAAACTATATAAATAATTTCCTGTTGCCACTTGCCTACTCATACTCTCTAATGTAGAGAAACATTTATAAGTTAACGGGCACAGATATACAACAATAGAAGGCATTTTAACTTTTTTTTTTCATGAACTCAGGCACATAAAACGCTCCATATAAAGTACTGAATTAATTGTAAAAGATTAGGAATTTTGTTTGCTCAGTTCTGTCTGATATTACCTGCCTCTTTACCAAATAATGCTGTAAGCAGCTGTATCAGGTAAAGTAGTATCACTCTTGCCATGAACCTTCAGAGGATATTATGTTACTCCAAAGGTATATCAAGAATCGTCAGTCACTATATTTATGCAGAAGTGTAGATTCTACCCCCAAATAATTACAGTAATTTACACCTAGTTTTTAGAAACAAACATGAAGAGTACACCTGTAATCCCTTTAATTCTACATGCATAAAACTGGCATATGGTTCTGACACTGCACCATTGTGTGTCTGTGTGGTGATAAGCCACTCAACCTATTTTCAGTACATTCCTAAAGAGTGATGTTTGTGAACCCTTTAAAATTTTCTATATTTTAATATGAATATGACCTAAAACATCATCTAATTTTCAAACAAGTCCTAATAGTAGGTGAAGAAAACCTAGTTAAACAAAATAAAAATTATTACATTTGGTCATGTATTAATTGAAAAAAAAGATCCAATAATATATCTGCTTGTGACAAAAGTAATTGAATCATGCTATCAGTATCTGGTGTGACCCAATAGCAATAACTGCAACTAAATGTTTGCTGCAATTCGATTAGTCCTGCACATTGACTTTTAACACATTCCACCATACAGGGCTCTTGGATGTTGGTGGGTTTAAAAATCAGATGATGTTTTAGGTCACATTCATATAAAAATTTAAAGGGTTCACAAACTTTCAAGCACCACAGTATAGATTTCCGTAGCACAATACTTAAATCAATAAAGTTCTGTTATATAAACAGTTTTCACACCTTTTTAAACATAATTTGGATGGAAGATAAGCTCTGTAGCCATCAGTAATATATGGATTATCTTTGAGGAAAACAGGAATCTGTTCGTAAGTGTAGAGTCGGATACCGCGGGGAAGGAGGACAGGCCAATACTGGTAACTTCCAAGCTCTATGTAGTGGACGCTCTTTAGCAGCTTCTGATGCATTGTGCAGTTATTGGTGTTTTAAACCTGGACAAAGTATTGCAAAGAAACATTTTTAAACAAATGTGATTAATAATTAAATAACTTGTACTTAAAATGACTTTGATGTTTAACTGAACATTAAATAGTCCCTTTACATGACAGACCATTTACATTACTTGAATAACAATCCACTGGTGAGGAATAAAGTCTAGTCTAGGCCCTGCATAGTACTCAAGGCATATACCCTCAGGCAGTTTCTATTTTACATGTACCAATAAGCTGCAGAGCATACCAACAAGTGAGGTTGTTAGGTTCTACAAGTTGGCAAGAATACTTTTATTACATAAACCCACTGGGGTTTTTCATTCACTTAAAAGAGAAATAAATGACAGCACTGGTACTTATGGCACATTTCATCCCCGAATATTGGAGTACTTTGGGCTGGAAGGAAACGGTCAATACCAAATTTAATGGGAGATGGCAGTAATTTCAGGTATTTGTCCACCTGGTTAAATATGCCAGCAGAGAATATATACAATGTGACAAAGCCAGAAATGTTCTTCCATATTTTTTGAGCTTCCTGTATGTCAAAATATTTCTTATGTGTAATATATCTCCTATTTCTTTGTTACATCCCCAACAAGTATTAACAGTTCCTGGATAAATCTGACAATTTTAAGGGGGGTAGGTACCAATTGTATAACATTTTGTAAAAGTTCTCTTGGTGCGTTATGCATTTTGTATATCTGAGTTCTGGTTATTGCTTGTTGCCAGTCTTTCATAGGAAAGCCTTTATTTAGACATTTTTCCCATTTCTCCATTGCAGGGATTTTTGTCCATTCTTTGGTCTCTTTAAAAGGTTATAGATCCTTCCCAGACCTTTTTTGGGTCCAGGAATTTTTAACTTATACACAAGGGACTCATCTGCTGTTTTAGGTGTCAATGTATATCTCTATCTCACCAAAACAAAGCTGCAACCGGGAACCTTTAACTTAAAAATATATGCTTTATTTAGTACATGTGAAAGAAAATATTATTCTTGGCTATTGGTAGCACCTAGTTTAAAAGATGTTTACTTTACTGGAAGTACTGAAACACTGTGAACTTTATATAAATCCATGTATGCCACCAACAATCCAAATAAGATATAAACATTAACTGATACTTAAGTTAAATGGAGAGGCAATCTATAAGTACAGAAATGTAGACCTGTAAGTACGAAATAAAGTTCAGCGTATTATACTTTTTTAATCAGGGCGACTGTAGTCCCAAAGACATCAGCAGGCAGAAGCAACCAGTGATCTTCCAGTTGTATTGGGTTCTTAAAGGGATGCTGAGAATTTTAGATCAGCTACAGATTGGACATAATACAGACAAAATCAATTGTAATTAACTATGTTCATATCCAATAATGTAATGATATTCTTATTTCTATAAATAATGGAAAAACAAAAATTTTTATGATATCCATAAAAATAAGCATGTCTGCATTATACATTCATATAACCATACAGGAAATTCCATAACTTTCGACATTAAATCTAAAAAGCTTGTCTGCCTTTCTTTCTGAATGCTTCATATTATTATTAACATTTATTTATAAAGCGCCAACATATTTTGCAGCGCTGTACATTATTTTCTTTTGCAGCAACCCTTATGCCACCCTGCACTAATCATTGTACTGGACTAATTTTTTGTGCTTATCGTACTGCTCTCCCCAAGCATTTCAGTACATATCAGTGTGCTCTTAGCAGCCTTTTGTATTACACTACATGCCCCCCAAAGCACTAAGCATTACACTGTGCACTCCAAGCAGAGTAAATTTTAATCAAATAATTCCACTTTTTTTTCTTTTTATCTGCTATAATTAAACAGACTCTTTAGGCTCTGCCACACGGGGAGATTACTCGCCCGTGACAAAACTCCATGTTCGTGGGTGACTAATCTCCCCGGATTGCCATCCCACCGGCGAAAATGTAAATCGCCGGTGGGATGGCATACGCGGCGGCACGATTTCAGTGAAATCGCACCGCCGCGTATACCATCCCACCGGCGATTTACATTTTCGCCGGTGGGATGGTATTTCGGGGAGATTAGTCGCCCGCGAACAGGGAGATTTGTCACGGGCGACTAATCTCCCCATGTGCCAGAGCCCTCAAGGTCCCTAAGTAAATATATTGATGTTATCCCTAACTGAAAGATCTCTTATCTTAAAAACCCTGATGTCCTGAGCATTCTGGATAATAGGTCCTATACCTGTATATGTTTGCGTGTGTATGTATATGCATATTTTCATACTGCTTATCAGTCAGGGACCCATTAGTTTATATACCATCACTTCTATAGCACCTAGCAGTAGCAGGGCCTGATTCCTCTATAGTTACAGCCCTGCCAGTCACTGGTTTAAATAACGGCTTACATCCAGATTGTCTAAAATAGCGCAATATACATGTATGGAGAAGCTAACAAGACATGAGATCACATTTCCCTCTCGCAGTAGCACTGTACATCACACGACACTGTGCCCAGCAGCACTATACACAATACAATTTAGCAGCTCTAATAGACCACACCAGAAGCCCCCATGCGTCCTGTCACAATGCTTTCCAACTGCCGCTCGCCTCATGGCAGCCCTCACCTCCTGTAATCCCTTCCTTCTGTAGTACTGCAGTTTCAGCATTTCAATTCTCCGGCACCACCATTCTACACTCGGTTTCAGGAAGTCGTGACGTCACGCCCATGTGATAGGCAGAGCGTGATGTCAGATGGGGGCGTGTTCAGCTGGCGTCAGCCTCCTTTGCAGAACAAGGAAACAGCCTTTTCTCCCTTTGCTGAGTAGACAGAATGTGAATAGTGTATTGTTTTATATGCTGGAAAACAAGAAAGGGTTAGCAAGTGAGTTGCTTCTGCATGACTCCAAAGTTATAAGTAGAGTAGAGTTTTAAAAGCACAAAAAGCCTGTTTGAGTATTTTAGATTTTCTTTTTAGTTGTTTTCCAGTAAAATGTGTAATAGTAACCATAATGCTGGGAGTTGTAAAGCTAAGGAGCAAATTTAGGGGAAGTTATATAGTATTGTAGCATACCTCCCAACATTTGAAAATTCCAAAGAGGGACAAAAAAATCTTCGGTGTGGGGTGTGGTGAAACTTCATGCCACGCCTACTTCATGCCACGCCCATTTCATAAACACACGCCTTTTCCATGGTTAGAATGGCAGTATCAAATGCAAGAAAATACAGTAGCCCCCACCAATTCATAACATGTTGTGGCACTAAGCATTCTATGACACTAGTAAGCTTTCCACAACATACTGTGCAACCTGCATTTTGTGTCTGCAGCAGTAAGAGTCCCCTAGCATGTCATGACACTCATTGTTGCACAAGCATTACAGTGTACAGTGTGTGAATACAGTGAGAAGTATAAGGCAATATCCTTTCAGCAATACGTTTAATAGTGCTGCAAAAGTAGTGCTGCAGCAGCTATCTAGTTGCTATGGTCTTGTTTACCTTAGCAACCAGGAAGTGGTTAAAATGAAAGTCTTAAATATGAATAGGAAAGGAACAGAATAGAAAGAAGAAAAGTAATAAAATGTAACACTAATAATGAAATTGTAAGATCATGGAGCAATAGTTTTTAGCTGTAAATTTGTAAAAATAATAAGATAAAGACAAATTGCAAAGTTGCTAGGAATAAGACATTCTATAATATATTAAAAGTTAGCACAAAAGTGAACCACCCCTTTAAAGCATATTAGTTACACAACAAAAACAAAGGAAAATCACACAATGCAGAAAACAGTTTTCTATCTTCTCAAATCTTGGGGAACTTCTTATAGAGCTTTAAAGAGAATCTTGTAGACATGAGCTTCTGCAGCTCATGTGCGTATCTGGCTGGGAAGACAGAGGTCTAGTGCGTAATCTGTTTTTTTTTTTGGAGTTTTTCTCATTTGTGGTGGCAATGTTTGTCTGGGAAGAGGAGTTGAGGAATAGGAGGATTGTTTTCTGCTCTGACAAAATGGCAGTTGTGCAGGTTATCAACAGCTGGTCAGCATCCTCCCAACCGGTGCTCAGGGTGTTGTGCGTGCTAGTGCTGTGCTGCCATAGGATGAATGTGGGTTGCAGGACAGTGTTTTGAGGAAGGGTTTGTAGGTGTTTGGGGTGAGGCCAGAGGATTTTTGGACTCACTCATTTTGGATTGGAGCGGCAACAGAGGCGGATGCATTTGGGCTTGGGAGACAAGTTAATTTTAATGGATTTGGTCTGAGATGGTACCGAGGATGATTTGGCGGCATACCTGGGATTGGGCCAGGGACGTTGGTTTGCGTTTGTTTTTGTTGGCAATTTGGTTACTGCATTGTGTGGGATCGTGTCCTACATGAGGGGTCAAGGGGCCAAGCTTGTGGCAGGGTGGCTTAATTCTGATCCACAGGGGTAATTTAAAAGGGAAGTTGGTAAGGTGATAGGGACTTGGCTCAGGAGAATCTAGGAAGATTGTGGGGGAGTTGGTTTAATGTTTGTAATACAAACAGATGGTACAGTAAGTTATGATGTTATATACATTTATTATATGTTAAAATATATAAAAAAAAAAACTTAAGTAAAAAAACACCGCAGCCTTTTCTTTCCAACCTGTTGGTATTGTGTGTGCATGGGGTAGGGGTGGGTACTTCAAAGTGTGTGGTTCCTAAAAATTGCATGTTTTCCCATAAGATGGAACACTTACAGCTCTATTTCAAACTGTCTCTAGAAGCAGTTTCAGCAACAGCCACACATATGGCTGTTGGAACATATTCTAATTGGACCAGTGTGGTTAGTGGAGTACCACAGGGGTCGGTCCTTGGTCCTTTGCTTTTTAACTTGTTTATTAATGCCCTGGAGGTGGGCATAGAGAGTACTGTTTCTATTTTTGCTGATGACACTAAATTGTGCAAAACTATAAGTTCCATGCAGGATGCTGTCGTTTTGCAGAGCGATTTGAAAAAATTGGAAAAGTGGGCAGCAAACTGGAAAATGAGGTTCAATGTTGACAAGTGCAAAGTTATGCACTTTGGTAGAAATAATATAAACGCAAACTATCTACTGAATGGTAGTTTGTTGGGGGTATCCTTAATGGAGAAGGATCTAGGGGTTTTTGTAGATAACAAGTTGTCTAATTCCAGGCAGTGTCATTCTGTGGCTACTAAAGCAAATAAAGGACATTGACTCAAGGGATGAGAACATAATTTTGCCCATTTATAGGTCCCTAGTAAGGCCTCACCTTGAGTATGCAGTGCAGTTTTGGGCTCCAGTCCTTAAGAAGGATATTAATGAGCTGGAGAGAGTGTAGAGACGTGCAACTAAACTGGTAAAGGGGATGGAAGATTTAAGCTATGAGGTTAGACTGTCGAGGTTGGGGTTGTTTTCTCTGGAAAAGAGGCGCTTGCGAGGGGACATGATTACTTGTACAAGTACATTAGAGGGGATTATAGGCAGATAGGGGGTGTTCTTTTTTCCCATAAAAACAATCAACGCACTAGAGGTCACCCCTTTAGATTAGAGGAACGGAGCTTCCATTTGAAGCAGTGTAGGTGGTTTTTCACGGTGAGGGCAGTGAGGTTGTGGAATGCCCTTCCTAGAGACGTGGTAATGGCAGATTCTGTTAATGCCTTTAAGGCTGATGCCAGATGTGGCGTAGGGCTGATATTTTCAGCAAACAGAAAAACGCTTAGCGAAAATACAGCCCTACGCCACGTCTGGCATCAGCCTAAGAGGGGCCTGGATGAGTTCTTGAACAATCAGAATATCCAAGGCTATTGTGATGCTAATATCTACGGTTAGTATTAGTGGTTGTATATATAGTTTATGTATGTGAGTGTATAGATTGGTAGGTGTGGGTTGTGTGTGCTGGGTTTACTTGGATGGGTTGAACTTGATGGACTCTGGTCTTTTTTCAACCCTATGTAACTATGTATATTTCTGCAGTATTATGGAGTAGTGTAATTGTTAATTTGGGTCCAAAAAAGACAACCATCCATGAGGTTCAGCCCTAATTTGTATCCCTCAGTGGCACTGACCCACATTAGCTAGTTGACACAGTAGCACTGGAAACATGTTCTCTGTTCTGGTTAAATATACTTCACCATTTGATAAATCAGATCCCTAAAGAATGTCCGAATTGGTGGATGGTTGATTTTAGGGAGGTTCCTAAGGAAGTGGTTGTTAGAGTATGTTGGGGTATGTTCAGACAGGTCTTGATAGACATGCAATGTATGGAGCAGCAGGAGGTGCAGGCCGCAGCAAGCCACAGGCAGTAACCACAGGGCTGCTGTGCACCTCCTAGCGCTGCTCTTTGAACTGAATTTCTGATGAGCACCAAGGGTGCTCAGGGGTTTTTCTAAATGTGGCCAGTGTCACAGATGTGTTAAGAAAATTTACACAATATTAAGTACAAAAATATGTACATTTAACTAAGTAAAACAAGCATCTAAATACAGCACCGTGTTCTAAGGAAGTCTTAAGTCTAGGACATGATACATGTTACAGTGAACCAGATTTAAGGCAGATATATTTATCACCATCAGTCATAACTGTAACAATAACATTTGTTGAGCATAGATATAACAATTTGAGTAGAAAATTCTATGGGGAGAAGAAAACCCTCTATAATGTCGTAATTGAGAGCAGCATGTTCAATGAAGGTCATCTATAGTTTCGCTATGTCTGCCAGGGTCATCTATATAGGTCATCTATAGTTTCGCTATGTCTGCCAGGAAGCTACTACGCTTTTCATTCATTATTATCCAGTCAATCTTTTGCTGAAAAGCTGGAAAGAAAATTCTGATTTCTGAATTCCGTTTGTTTTATTTTGCTGGCAGAAAAATCATAGTAGTTTATGTTAAAGTTTCCTAAAATTATATGATTTGTTTTCCTCCTCCTCAGTTTTTTTATGATAAAGTAAATATTGTTTTGTCTATTTATCAAAGTAAAGCTGAGATGACTTTATAACACCCATTTTCAAACATATATAAGGGGCTTTTGCTGTGAATTATGACTAGGATTTGTGTATACATTTATATGCAGTATTATAAGATATAGTAAAACAAAGGTAATTAATATTGACACCATTCATTAGGTACTTCCACCTTAAGATGTTCCTTGCACTTCCTTATTAGTTGCTGTTGGTGCTGGTGCTCCCCATCTTCTGCTCCAAATCATGCATATTGATGCAGGGCTACTACTTCCTTCAAGTTGCCAAAAATTTCAGGGTCCCCACTGCAGGACGTTGTCAATACAAGCAGCTTCTAAAATTCAGACACAGGTGTCATTTTAATGTTAAGCGCCAAGAATGCCATATAGATGGCAAATTGCATTTGATTTGCGGCACACACTTACGTAGACATGCATGGTAACAAGTGAGCCAGAACATGGATTTGTATTTGACCTTGGAGTACAGATCTGATGTAGCCACTTTTATACAGTGATCTTCCTTTCTTCTTTCATATTCACAGACTTGTAAAAAGTTAATGCTGTATCATAATGTAGATGTATGTTTAATGATTGTTCATCAAATGATCATTTATAAAATAAAAAAGAGAATTCTCCTTCAATAAATCTGCCACCTACTCTCAGCCCTTGAAATTAATGTATAATCACTGTAGTAAAAGTTCTCTGTTACTGGCTGCTTGACAGGTTCATCAAGCTCTTCTCTTTGAACCTTTATAATTTGATTAGTATTAGACTTTTAACTGTACAACAAAATGTAAATCTTTACTATTATTGGTATTTTTTTTTGTTGCCAGTGAAGATGAACCCATGACATTTCTGAGCATTATTTGGGAGAGACAGTAAAAAAGGACTGAAGCATTTTGAATTAACTAAATCATAGTTACAGTCAATGAATTCTAAACACATTGCAAATAAATTTCTGTACCCTTACTGCTTTTCCCAACTACTCTATATGGAGAGCACAGTGGTGCAGTGCATTGCAGCAATGGGGTCCTAGGATTGTTTTAATCCAGTGCATTGTAGTCTACAAGTTTGTATGTTTACCATTACCATGCCCCATGGTAATGGGCCTTCTTCACGGATGTTAGTGCTATAAGTACATTTTTAAATTGAAAAAAAAACCAAAACTCTTTATATCCTGTCTTCAATGCAATTATATAACCATCATTTACTTTATCTGGTGAGACTATTACTTTGATTATCAGTCTTTCCTTTTATAGGAGGAATGGTTCAAGCAATCATTGTCTTTCAAACTATAATATTGTGCTGACATTACCTTTCAGAAATGAGATTTTTGGAATCATTATTTTAACCCCAAACCATGCAGGAGCAGTGGTGTTGGAAGGAAGGGGTGTTGCTAAGACAAAAGCTAATTGCATAACATTTTGGTTCTAATGGCATCATAAGGCTCTGCCAACTTTCTGAAGTCTGAAGTTAAATCACACACATTTATTTTTTACCATACCTCTTTATTAGGCTATGCTATATGATGTGTTACTAATAATAATAATCTATTTTATCAAACATTTTTGTAGATGTATTGATAATCCTTAAAGAAGAAGGAAAGGCTAAGTCACTTGGGGGTGCCAAAATGTTAAGCACCCCCAAGTGACTTAGATCGCTTACCTTCTACCCCGGGCTGGTGCCCCTGTATGAACAACTTCCATTGATTCTATAGAAACTCTTTTAGATGGCAAATTTTTACATTCAAGTTTTCGGGTTTTTTGCACTTAATAAATACCAGACATTTTGAGTTTATGAGCCATGTATCGAATTTGAGTTTTTAGCACAAAAAATAACTTGAATCATGAAATCATTAATCATGGAAATAAATCAAACGCAAATGTTGATAAATCTCCCACCTAATGTATAATAATTTTGCAGCACATATTACTAAAGCATCATTTTGAAACATTGCTATGTATATGTAGTAAATTACCAGAGTCTCAAATGTACAACCACATGGCCTTCCATGTGATTATAGCACCCCCACACCACTACCGTTAATGGTGGTCTTATGCTTTTAAAAATAGGTGTTGGTGTGGGCAGTTTCTCTCCTTCAAAAGCCGCAAGCATGGGGGGATTAAGCCTATGAAACCAATCTTTTGGTCTTGACAGTCTTTCTGCTTATAAAAGCTAATGTCTGGAGAGGATCAAGCCCTCTGACTCAAACAATGCCCAGGTCAGGCAACACTATCTAAAAACATTTTTCATTTACTTACTATATATATGAAAATACTTAGTAAATGAAAATTAATTTTGTATGGGTTCTCTATCACTAGAGCAAGAAATTGATTTATTTTCCACAAGGTGGCAGTGTGACACTACTGTATATAGTGTTGTCCAAGGCCAATTTCCCTTCCTTAAAATTCATATATCAAACTGAATTCTCATAGAAGACGTTGTAATTTATTGGAAACCCAGTGCTTGTAGGGCTTCATTTTTGTTTACTAGCCAACATTTTAAATCTATTTACATTTTATAGTAATAACCACCCCAGGGGCCCTGCAGGTGCCCCAGCCAGCCGTGTCCCCTACCCCCCCCAGGGGCCCCCCTAAACCCTCACAGGGCCCCCAGCCGACGTCCTCCCCAAGCGCGTATAAATTGAAAGTGTCAGGGGAGGAACAGTCAGTAGGGGGAGCGCCAGCAAAGGTCGGACTGGGCCGGGATTTTTCCCGGTGTCCCGGCGGCCCAGTCCGACCCTAGTAATAACTGTAATCTACAAAACCCTTATTCTGTCAAAGCAGAGAAACTTTAAACATGTGTCACCAGATGCTAACATTCATTAACTTCTACATTGACAGAACCTGTGATATTACAAGTGAATCACAGGCTGTAATAAAATGCAAAGCTAATATGCTTATACTGTATATAGGCATTATATATATACAGTATATTTTATATATAGATCAATTATAATAGGTATCAATGAATTGTTCAGGCAGCTTCCAATATGTAAAATCTATAAGGGTCCTAAAATTGTATTAAAACTTTCAGATGTATTATACAAATGTAAATACATTAAGTGCAAGAAAGTATGATTATCTAGGAATTCTCTCTTGTGTGTCAGCTGGCTTCTGACTTTTCTGTTCATTAAAAATGCTTAACTTCTTCATGCCATGGACAGACATTTTAAGCAAGATTTCAAGTTTATCTATGGAAATGTAAAACAAAAATACGTGTCCAGTGACACTGTAAAAGCCAGCTGTTTTATTTATTATAAAAATACATCTTTAAAACATTTTACATCATTTGATAGTTTATTGTAATCAATGTTTTCACCTTACAATTATATGAAAAATGTTAATAGTAAAGATGGAGTATATTACTGCACTGACCTATAATTTCCTTAATCATAAATATCAAAAAAAGACAAGTCAACTTTATTTACCCACATCCTCTCAAGCTTCTCAACCTGGCATATCTTTTAATATTTATTGGCAGTTAAAAAAATGAAAACCAGTTTCTTTATAGTGACATACTTCTTAAAAAGTAGTGTTACATATCGTTATGAAACATGCCCTCCGATTTATAGTTTTGTGAGTTTATGATTTGTGCTGTGACCAAAATTGCTAAAACTGGGGACACATAGGGGGCGATTCACTAAAGGTCGATAACGCTTATCGCCTACTTTTTTGCATTAAAAAGTGCGCGATAAATAAGTACCGATCCATCGAAGTCATTTTGCATGCGCAAAAAAATCGCAAAATGTTAGTTTGCGTTAATTAGCGAATAGAAATAGAACTAACGCATGATTCACAAACACATATGAAGTGTTAAACGCGCCAAATATCGCTTTAATCTGTGCGAATAATAACACCTACTTGGGGTAGGCGGTACTTAAAGAACATTGCAGTTCGTAAGTGTTTGGCAACACAACATGGAGTTTGCAGTTGGATTTTTTCAAGTATGTGATCCTCCTAGAGTGATGCATCCTCCAGTTTTCAGGGAAATGGTAATTTTTAGAACAGTAGTTTTTAGAAAGTAATGGTTACATGCATAAAATCATGCTCTAATATCGCACGCAGCGAAATATATCGGGCGCGGTGGAAAATAACGCACACGGTGGAAAATAACGCTTGAAATCGGTCATCGGCAGATAAATAACGCCAAGAATATCGCTTCTTAATTATGACAAGTGTCCTTTTAGTGAATCGATCGTTACGTCTCAAAAAATAAAAAGTGATAATATTTTTAAAGCATGCTATAAATATCACTCCTTATTTCGGACTTTATTGAATCGGCCCCATAGTAACATAGTAAGTTAGGTTAAAAATAGACATACGTCCATCAAGTTCGACCTTAATGCCTATATATAACCTGCCTAACTACTAGTTGATCCAGAGGAAGGCAAAAACCCCCATCTGATGCCTCTCTAATTTGCCGCAGAGGGGAACAAAATTCCTTCCTGACTCCAAGACTTGAGTATTCAACTTGTACTAAGATCTATTGCCCATAACCCTTGTTGAAGCTATTTAATGTATCAGTCAACATATATCCCCAGATAGAAATACCAGTTTAAAATCTTGTTTCGGATTTTTATTGAAGTAGAAAAGAGATTTTTAAGGATGATGTCTTGACTACACTAGCAGATCGTCCTATTATCAACTTGATCTCGTTAGTTGGCCACTTTTGGACTCATCAGTGCCCAGATTTATGTGTGTAGCTGTCACTGTCACAAGTCTTCACTAAGCCTGAGCCAGATGACTTTCCCTTCCCACCTACTTTTCTATTGCAAATCTTTTTTGCACAAAAGTGTTTTTGGTAAACCATGAAAGTCTTGTTTACATTTTTCCAGTCCTTAAGAAAATGCAACAGATAGTACAACAATACTTTAAACATTGGTGTAACAGTGCAAACCCCCCAACCATAATCAGTTTAAACATTCATCTTTATTATATAAACTTTAGAATCATACCATATGCTAAAACAGCGTGTCAAACTTGCTTTATGCATTTCGTGGCAAGCAGTCAGTTCCTCAGAAGCAGGATTGTGAATTCATGAAGTGTGTAAAGAGAACAGTGCTCTCCTGCCTTTGCAAAATTGACAATGGTCTCTGACTCTCAGAGTCCCCAATCCCCCCCATAGCTTGTGTTTAATTCAGATGTGCAAGTTAGCAAGTGAAACTGAAAACAATATACAGTACTTATAAATTTGGTTCCTTTGGTGCTTAGGTACAACAAAAGTACATAACTGTGTCTCGAGTAATTGGAATCTCGCAGCAATGTGCACACTCATGTATTGCATGCATAAACCTGACTTAAAGTTTAAATTCATCTCATTCTTTTAATTAGTAGTCCTTCATGCAATTGCAATTTAGTGCATAGTAATGACAGTGGTGCTTTATGGTAGCCTTTCAGGACTTTTAATAAGCCAACTGAGGAAAGAGCTAAGTTTTGTCTATACAAAATAAAAACTTGTATCCATTAAAAGGAATGAGTACCCATTTTATATCAGCAAAACTTTCTTATCTATTTTTTTAAAAGACCCATATTTAAACATAAAGATGCTTTACTCACTGTAAACTTATTAGTTAATTTTTAATTCATAGTTTACTAAACTTTATTGTATAAAAAGTAAACAATATTTGCTAATTGCCAATAATTGCTATGTTTAGCTATCATCACATACTAAATGCCTGAAAGGTGCTGGTAATGGATCACATAGAATAGCCAATGATGAGTCATATATTTTTAATAAATGCAACATTTTAATAAACATTCATTTCCCAAAGCACAATATATTTTTTTTTCAAATTGGCTTTTGCCTTAAGCCATGTAGCAACCCAGCTGTGCCTTTTTTTTACAAGACGACAATCTCCAAATCATTAGCTGTTTTGACTTACACACAGAGAATACAGCTGCAGTGATTTAAATCTAGCTACAAATGATGATTAAAAAGAACCTCAATGCAAGTTAAAAAAAAGAGTTTTATAAAATTATAGATGCTTATTTGTTTAATGAAATATAGCAAACATCTTTTTTACTTCTGGAACTTAGACTTTTTTCAACAAACAAATAATTTCTTAAACACATACTGGGTAAATTTCAGTACTCCTAGTTTAGTTCTTAATGCAGAAAGGTTCTGATTGTTGCATATCCTTTGCTTTACTGTCCAGTCAACATTTACTCACCTTTGGTGCTTCTACATATGCACACTTATAACAATTATATTAGGAAATTTATATTCAGTAAGTGCCTTGAGGTAGGTAGCTGGTAGCATTTTATGGCAACCTGTTTTAAAGCAAATGTTAATGGTTACTAGACCTAGCTAAAACATTTTTAGGTTTAGAAATCTTGAAGAAGGTTTTTTTTAACCCATAGCAACTATGTACCATGAAATGTATGCTATTGTAAACTGGTGACAAGTAAATGATACTTGTTAAATGGTTGATATGGGCTACTAGACCTAGTGAAAATGTTATGCCATTTACCACATTGTAAAAAATAATGATATTCACACACACAATTTCAAAGAATTTTTTTTTAATAAGGTGTGGTTACTTCCCTTGAATGCATGGCAGGGCATCACCATGTACATACAAAGAGCAAAAGAAAATGAGTTGCATACAGCATAAGGGTTTTTAACCATTTATATCAGCCTCAGAGTGACAAAGGATACCGTTTTGGGGTGACAAGTATTTCTTCATCACATCTGATCTTACTAGATCT
The DNA here is from genome assembly GCF_000004195.4 of Xenopus tropicalis. Taxonomy (NCBI): domain Eukaryota; kingdom Metazoa; phylum Chordata; class Amphibia; order Anura; family Pipidae; genus Xenopus; species Xenopus tropicalis. Next base: position 94,901,214 of record NC_030677.2, read on the forward strand.
ATATAATAATGTTGTGGTGTTTATACCACCCTTACTAGTGGAGAAAGGGCATGGACTTGTACAGGAGATAGAGTGGATTAGATATAGGCCTACAGTTGTTTCCTGCTGAAAAAAGCTCAAATACTGGAGGATATCTATTTGGAGTTCAAAGTGGCCCAAGATCTTTTCTGACCTTATGCTGTTCCCAGACAGTTTTATTCCTTTAGTGTAGTTTGATGTGTCCCCACTCTCTCCAACTTATTAATATCCTTCTTAAGGACTATTATCCAAAATTGCACTGTATTGTTAGGGACCTTTTTATGCAATACAGTACTTATTTGCTTTAGAAGCCACTGAGTGCCACTACTACTAGATACACAGCTTGTTATCTACAAAACTCCCCAAACCCTTCTTAATTAAGGGTGCCCACAACACACATGCATAACCTTGTACTTTTCAACATTGAACCTAATTTGCTGCCCAATTTTCAAATTTAGTCAAGTCTCTCTGAAAAAATGGCAACATCATGGAACTTGCAGGTTTGCACAATTTAGTATTAGCAGTAAAAATAGAGACAGTACTTACAATTCCCACCTACAGGTAATTAATAAAAAAGTTAAAAAGCAAAATGTTCAATTTTTCACCACCCTATTCTTTTGCGAGTTCTCTAAAGTACAAAGATTATTATTTATTATTATTATTAGATCTTAATTCAGTCAATAAAGTTCTGTGCAGGACTGTATCAAATGCTTAAGCAATATGTTAGTAGATCACTTCCACTGCCATCCCAGAGTCTAGGTTTCTGCTCATCTACTCATAAAACATAATTAGACTGAAGTCTTTAAAGATCTATTACACATAAAACCATGCTGACACAAACTCATAATATTGCAGTTCAATATCTTATTCAAATTATTACCCTTGAAATAGCATCTTGTCCTGGACCTTTGTTTACCTTCATATTTTCTAGTCAATTATTGGGACTGTTTGTGTTTATTTGTGTTTCAAGGCAATGGTGATCCCTGTCCTTAAGAATCATCACCTAAAGGTGAGTTTTAATTATAGTGGCATAACACTCCTCAGTCTTTCTGGAAAAGCATATGTCATAGAAGCAAAGAAGAGACCATCTGATGCTTGAACTAAGAATTCAGAAGGAATAGTATTTCTGACCTTGTACAACTCTGTGAGGGTCATGTGAGGATGCTCTTGCAAGAGTATATTCTATCTCGGCCTCTTTTGTAGTCCCTTCATTCCCTGTATGTGTGCAGTGAGACCTGTGTGCAGTACAGTTGTAATAATTTAAAAAAAAAAAAAATTTGAACCTCTCCCCTATACTTGAGGCCCCATTGGATTCAGTTATCAATAAACCTCCCTGTGCATAGTTCATTAGTTTAAGACTGAAAGCATATTTCCACTAATTTCTTAAGACTCTTTTGATAACTTAAAGGAGAAGGAAAGTCATTTTGGCATTTTACTGCCAATGGATTCACCACATTAGTGGCACCTAGAACAATAAATTTATTCTGCAGAAACCATAACCATACCTGAGTAAAAAGCTCTAGAAGCTTTCTCTGTTTGCCAAAGATATCAGCTGCCATTCCTTCCTGCTGCAGCTCTAGCCTATAGCTCAGATCACACATTCCTAAGGGAGGGGGGGATGGAATTCTTAGCATTCTTGTGGGAGGGGGAGCAGGAGAGAGGAGAGAACTACACAGACTCTGGCCCAGGGAATTAAGGATTTTTCTGAGAGAGGACACCCAAACAACATGTTTACAAAAAAGGAGACAAGAAATCCTGTGTTTCTTTTGACTCAGTGCAGCTTTTCAGTGAATGCTCATGGCTGTATTTACATAGACCTTTCTGATAAAGCTTGCTTAGTTTTTTACCTTTCCTTCTCCTTTAAAACTGGCTGAAACTAATTTCACTTAAAGAGGACCTGTAACCCTAAAAAATAATTCCAAATCCTATTTTAGTGTTGTTTCCTTCTCCTTCAGTCTTGGGATTTACAATCACTGCAGGCAGATAGGTGCCATTTTGTGGGCAAGTTTTGTGTCACCCCCAAATCTTGTAAATGCCCCAGAAGGGGGACATAATGCCCATGCACGGGCTACACAATTATAGACTGTAAGGAGGGAGGGGGGAATGTGAGAAATGCAGTGACATCTAGGAAGTGCTGAATGGAAAGTGAAAGTAATTGCCTCAGGGGGCAGGCAATATCTGATTGACAGCTCAGATTTTTAAATACATTTAGAACAGTTTTGGATGTTTAAGGTTTAATTTGGAAAGGACTTTTAATATACAGCTTTTTATATGTGGGTGACAGATCCCCTTTAAGGAATTTTCGGGAGAAACATACTTTTTTTTGTCCGTTTCACTAACTTTACATCTAGAACTTCTGGTTTAGTAGCATAAATATAGCAACCCAGTAATATCAGCACCATTTCACTTGAGACATAAGGCCCAAGAATCAGATTAGTTTGCCAAGGGAGGAAGTAGAGAGAGAAAAGAAAAAAGGGACTAGGACAGAGCCTTGAGAATTCCAGTAGAGCGTGGTAAGGGTGAAGATGATACTTCATTGTAGCAGACCCAGAAAGAACAATTTGCAAGGTAAGATGAGTGCTATGTGTGAATACTTTCTGATTGGTTACCTGTTTCTGATAAATAATTTCTCCTGTTTCTGACCCTGCTTGTACACTGCCTGCCATGATATAAACTTTCCATTCTGTGCCCTGCTTCCCTGTGTAACTGGCTTGTCTGTATCAGAACCTTCCCTCCTGCCATGTTTCACCTGCAAGCATGCATACTGTTTGTAAACACCTGTTCTGTTCCTGGTTTCTACTTGGTCTGAACTTCTAAACTTCAAAGGGCCAGTGCCTCCTACCGGTTTTAGGCCTGTGGTCCTGACAGGAAATGGTTAGCACAATAAAACATTTTATAAATGTAGAGATTATTATGTCCCTTTTAGGTGTGTATTTGAATTCAACAAATGCTCATACTAAATAGTGAAATAATTTAAGAAATGACTTGCCGATTTACAGATTTAGCAGCAATAACTGTGCTAAAGTGTATTTATATCATGAAATATTCTGGATTGTTTTTACTGTTATGAGACAGTGATGGCTGATAATAGAAAAAAATAGTAATGCTTGGTCTTTATATCTGCAGGTTCCACTATAATTTTATAACCCTTTGGGCAGGCATTATTCTATATTTACAGTTTAATTGTCTATTCACTAGGCAGTTTCTAAACAAAAGCATTATCATTAGTAGATTGTTTGCCTGGCAGATCTATTCTCATAGCTACCTCTTCAAAGACTTTGTGGATTGTGACATTCCTAAATGTGCTGAGCTTTCTTTAACCTTTCATAAAACATTGTGATCTTTATGGACTGTATCATATTGTGCAGTAATGTGCTTTATTGTCCACAGAATAAGGTTTTCTTAAAGATAATTGGAAAGCTTGAAATGGCTGCTATCGGCTGATTTTCTTTCTTTTTTTTAAGTACATTATTTCTGAAATAGGGCTACTGCAATAATGACCATATCCACTGAAGATTTAAGATTTGTCTTGGCAGAGAAAATTGATCCATTTCACCTCTGTCTAATGGAAATTTTTATCCTGGATTATCTGTTTATGTAAATGAATCTTCTCGGGAAAAAGGATCTCACATGTGCTGTAAATCTAGATGACAGTTTGCATTAAGTGGGGGCAAAGGGACTAAATTATTTTATTCATCACGTTTCATGAAAGTGATACCTCATTGAAAACAAAATACTTTTGCCATGAACAGAAATACATAAATAATTGAATATGTACATATATGAAAATAATATTATCAATTAGAATTGCCACTTTATCCATTAGCACCATGTGCTAAATGGTTATAGAATTATGTAAACTGTGTGTTACAGTTATGCCTGTAGAAGTATTTTAATTATCTTTAAGCTAAGCTGTTTTAGTATGTATTGTCTCAGACATAGCATATTTAACACATGCAGAAATGATTATGTTTGCTTCTTGTGTTATGCTTTAATTTTGAAGCCATTAACATTTTTCATGCCTTGCTAAGATACCCCACCCCCAGCATTTTCAGCTATAAGGCAAAGCAATGTATGTATAAGTCAAGCTTGGTACAAATGTATAAAAGGTTGTACGTGACAATGATACAGGAACTGCTCTACTGTTATTAATGTTTGTTTGTTTGTTATTCCCCTACCTCTCTTCCCTTCTGTACCATCCATATTATCTTGGAAAATGAAAATAAAGACTTACAAAAAAGAGAAGAATAGGAATCTCTGAAAACTGAGAGGGACATCCCCTAGATATACAATTGCAGAATAAATGAAAAAAGGGAAACAAGTGCACAGGGGAAAAAAGAAAAACAAGTTTGATTTTTAAATTTATAACCTGATGCATATTTATGAAGTATAAAGTTTCTTGGTGCAACTGTTGAGAATGTTTAGGCAGCTTATGTCTAAGCTATAACTTCATTTATCAGATGAATAAAACCTGAAAAAAATTGTCCCTTACTGTGTGAAAGCTGTAAATTTTCAGAACAACACATACTGTTTATATAGCATGTCCCATTGTCACCCATTTGAGAAAATGCAGTGTGTGAATAGTAATATATGCCTTTGCTTTTAATTCTAAGGCAAGATTCCCCTGAGTTTGTTGAACTGATCAGACTCAAATTTTTGTTCAGTTAGAATGTAACAGCCTTGAGAAATACGTATTTATATAGATATACCTTTCTTATCTTGCAGCAGCTTGTTCATTTAGGCATATAGTGAAAAATATGTATTGAATCAGTTCAACCTCTAATATTAATAAAGAGGTCACTTTTGAGGTTTAAACTGATGATAAATCAGACTAGTCTATTCAAGCAGTCTAGGAGAGTCCTAATGTCCTCTTTGCACAATGCATAAAGTGCAATGCTTTGCGTTTTAAAGTACTGATATAATGTAGCCTATAAATTTTGAAGGTGCTCTTCTATAAGTACTCAGTATGTTAAGTGAAGTCCTTAAAAAGGTGCTAAAATAGTCCTTTCCTAAAATATGTGAACTGGTATTATAATCTTATGTACATAGTCTAATATAGAAATAAATGAAAATAAAAAGTGCTGTCTATATTATAATATACACCATAAGAACTTTTCTTTATTCTTTTTATATAGTTATCTGATTAATGTTGTCAGATGTCTTGAGTTCTTTTTAGTAAACTGTGGATCCTGATAGGATCCTGCTAGGTACAAAAAGAAACTTTGAACTCCAAGGGGGCATGTAAGATACTACAGGTTTGATCAACCGACATGATCTGGATCTGTCAGGATTTATAATACATACAGTTGCCCATGTTAAAGCACTCAGGTGTTATAAGCAGGACTATGCTATTGCTCAGTGATACTGTACAGTACTTAACGGTGCCTCCGGGGTCAGCCATCCTTATTTGGGTGGTTTAGTCAGGGCAAATAGCCAAGCTTAGATATGATCCAGCAACTACCATAATTACTGAGCTTATCCATGTTCACTTCTAATTTGGTAATACAACTATACCACATCTTACAATGCAAAGTTTCAGAATGCTTAGGCCCCTTTTTTCAAGCCATGAACACAATAGTATCAGTTTGGTACACACACACTGGCAAAAGGAAGTAGCTTACAGGATATGACATTATCACCAACAGTTTTCACACTAATTTAACCCCTTATTGTTTAAAATGTAAACATTTATCAAATCTCAAATCGTCACTCCATATCTTTTTGGATCTCACCACATAGCTTAAGGAGACAAAACAAAGAATATAAACAATTAAACTAATAACTAAAATTCATAAAAAAACATATAATCATAATCTCTTTTTAACCCACTGGGTGATATCATTTAACTGATGAATCCATGTTTTCTCAACAGTTACTCACAGTCACCCCCTCACCTAGTAGGGGGACCCACTCTAATCCCATATACTTCAGATCTTTATCGGTATGTCCAATATAGCCTAGCACACAAGTCTTTCACGAGTGTGTGTTGGGCTATATTGGACATAACTGTTTCCTGAGCACCCAGACATAGCTGGTTTGTTAGAAGCTATGAAATAACTATCGCTATTGTAATAACTATGTAGCATTATAGTTAACAATAGTTAATCAGATGTTTTCTTTCAAATGATATACCTGCTGATTGATTACTATAGGTGACTATACTTGAAGATCTTTTTTTATAAAAAAAAAAAAAAAAGAGTTTATAACAAAGTTATTCCTTGTCAGTGTATTATATTTCATCTTATAATATAACATATTGTTAACATTTGTAATATTGATTCTATTTACATCAATCGTAATTTTGTGTAAGTGGCAGAAAGTCTACATTATCAGCCACAAACACTGGGAGGAACTAAAGACTAAGAACTATATATTCAATAAAAAATGGCAATTAACAACAAGAGTCTTTTGTGCCACTTTTGTTTGTTCATAGATTGTATTTATTATTCAAATAATGTCCATTTATTATAGGCAGAACATGCAGAATGAAAATTTTTCCTAAATGTTTTTAATCTTTGTGTGTGTGTACATACGTGTATCAGCCATGGTATCTTTGTATGCCAGCTGCAGCAGCACTGCAGATGTCACAATAGTCTCATGAGGAGCTCCCTCAAGCTGCTTTAGGAGAGATGAGTAGAAATCTTTCTGAAAATTTGCACTGGGCCATGGATGAGGAATGTGTGCAGTTGGCAGAATAAGACATTTACAGGTTTTCCATTTTGGTTTTTCATGTAAACTATGAATATTATTTTAATTTTTGCTTTAAATTCAAAATATCTTTGGATAAATGTTATCCAACATCTTCTAGACTTCAGTAGTGGTATGCGCAAATAGTGCAATTAAGTGAAGGCACTGTAAATGCTTTCAGTTTGCCTAACTTTAACATGTGGCCAAGCTCTGTTTTCCATTATTAAAAAGTACAGGTTCATCATGTGCTGAAATGCATACAAATTTGACACAGTTATACAAATGCAATTAAACACCGTTTGAAGCTCATAACAGACTTTGTAAACAATTAGGAAACCACATATCATTAGATAATTGTCTTTTTCCCAGGAGAAAATAGAAAAAAGGGAAAGAACTAATCAGTTCAAAACTTCCATGGTCATCAATATTCATTTTTTTAGGAACCCTTTGCAACAATATTCAAAATAATAGGACACTTTAAATATGTCAACAAAGAAAGAAATAAAAAAGGTAGATCAGTGGCCCCTGCTTGCAAGAGCTTGAAATCATAAGAGATCTGCTTGCTGAGACCATAAGAGATTTCTGGTTGAATGGAAGCAGTTTAGCGATTACTTCAGAGCAGAAGTGCAATATCTATAAATAAGTACTTTTTGCTTACAGAGAATACATAATAAGTAATCTGTATCGAACTGTCATAAACTATGAATAATTTAAAAAAGACTAAACTGAGTAATTTTATTAGTGAAGCCAGCCTTAAGCTTTTTACTCTAAGGGCCCCTTTGGGTAATTCCCACATGGCCCCTTATTAATTTATAGTAAGGTATATCCTTAAACAGTAAGGAGGGGCTACCTACAATATATTTGATGTTAAAACATCTTTTATTGTAAAATGTATACCCTATGTGGGCCCCTAGGCAAGAGCTAAAGCTTTCATTTGTAAAGAAGTAACACCTTTTAATGAGTAAATTGTACAATTGTACAAAAGTATGGGCATTCAAAAAAGAAAAAGGAATATAAATATACTTATTTACTTAAATATTATAGTGAGTTGTCAAAATAAATATTAAAACCGTAACTGCACAGGTCTGATGACCTAAAAATGTGAGCTTCAGCTAGAGTAATGATCACGTTTATTGAGTCAGGTTAACCATGCACTGCCAGTGTAAGGCAAGCAATTCACAAAGGCTCATTTGGTTTACAACCCCAATAAAGATTTTAGATTGCATGAATGTGGGTCCGCTGCATATTTATATACCAGCAGTTGCTGTTACAACAGTCCTAGCAGAACTGCCATCTGGCTACAGCCTAGGCTACTCTATATGAGCCTGGACCCACAAAAATATACACACACAACAAAACTATGTTGCTTTAATGTAAAATGTATCTATGTATATCTATTTATAAAGCGCTACTTATGTACGCAGCGCTGTACAGTAAAATACATTAATACAAACAGGGGTTATAAGATAATAGATAAATACAAAGTATAACAATAAATACAAATAAATACAAGATACAGTTACAGTTGCAATAAGTTAAGAGTCAAAGACACAAGAGGATGGAGGTCCCTGCCCCGTAGAGCTTAAAATCTATATGGGAGGGTAACTTACAGATACAAATAGGCAAATATAAATGCTGTAGGTCACAGTGGGTAACAGTACAATATAAGTGCTATTTCCCAGATCAGGTGCTGGGTGAGTGCTCCAAAAGGTAGTCTTTTAGTTTGGTTTTAAAAAGACTGAGAGAGGATAAGCCACGATAAGGCCTTTAGCAGGGGAAGGGCCTGAACTCTCCTGGATGAGAGGAGGAGAATTCTGGCAGCAGTATTTAAAATAGATGTGTAGGGGGGAAAGATGGGAGTTAGGGAGGCCGGTTAATAGCAGGTTGCAGTAGTCAAGTCGTGACAGAATGAGAGCATGCATGAGCAGCCTAGCTGTTGCAGTAGAGAGAAAGGGACGGATTTTGGCAATATTGCGTAAGAAAAAGTCACAGGTTTTGACAGTGGAGTTAATGTGGTTAGAAAAGGAGAGACTAGAGTCAAAGATCACCCCCAAACAACGTGCCAAATCGACAGGGTTGATGAGGGTGCCATCAATAGAGATAGAAAAGGGGGGGGTAGGACCAGGCTTAGGCGGAAAGATCATTAGTTCAGTTTTTGTTAGGTTCAGTTTAAGGTGGTGTTGGTTCATCCAGTTAGAGATAGCTAGGAGGCAGTTAGAGATTTGAGTCTCAGTTTCAACTGTTAATGAAGGGGTCGACAAATAAATTTGGATATCATCAGCATACAGATGGTATTTAAAGCCAAATGAACGCATAAGATCAAACCGTCTCAAACGCAGCCAATAGATCTAGAAGGATTAATATAGAGAAGTGACCTTTGGCTTTGGCAACCTGAAGATCGTTTGTAACTCTGCACAACGCTGTCTCAGTAGAGTGCGCAGGCCGAAAACCAGATTGCAGCGGGTCTAATAAATTATGGGCGTTAAGGAAGTTAGTAATACGGGAGAAGACAATACGCTCTAAGATTTTGGAGGCAAGCAGTAGGAGCGAGACAGGACTGGTCTAGAGTGGCCTTTTTTAGGATAGGCTTGACACAGGCCTGTTTGAAGGAAGAGGGGACCCTTCCAGAGGTCAGAGAAGAGTTGAAGATATGAGTAAGAGCCGGAGTGAGTTCAGCAGCACAGTGTTTGAGCAGAGAAGAAGGCATGGGGTCAAGAGAGCAAGTGGTGAGCGGAGCAGACAAAAGAAGCCGGGAGACTTCGGAGACAGTTACGGGACCAAAAGAGCTAAGACATGTGGAAGGGGGCTGAGGAAGGAGGAGCTGGTTTGTATTAGTAGAGGGGGGAATCTGATTGCGAATGGACTCCACTTTGTTCATGAAGAAATCAGCAAAGTCCTGGGGAGAGTGCATAGGGTGAGGTAATGGGGTCTGCGAGGGACGCAGAAGGGTATTAAATATGGAAAACAGGCGTTGTGGGTTGGATTTATTGTTATTTATAAGTGTGTTGTAGTATTCCTGTTTAGCCTTCGACAGGGCAGAATTGAGGCAGGCCAATAGAAATTTATAATGGATAAAGTCTGCTTGCGTACGGGATTTCCTCCACATACGTTCCGCAGACCTTGTACAGGAGCGTAGGAATTTGGTGCTCACATTCAGCCAGGGGCGTGGGTTTTGAACCTGAGTATGCTTAGGCTGAAGGGGTGCAAATAAGTCAATTGTGGAGGCTAGAATGCTGTTGTACTCGCTAACCAGGGTATCAGGGTCAGACATCTCGTCAAAATAATGTATTTATAGAAAATTTTAAGAGACATTACAGGGTGTTTAAGTTTAGTTTATTTAAATGAAAGAGCATTATTTGCTTTCATATTTTAATGTTTCAACATAAAGTAGCAAGCTGATCATCCATTATTTGTTACCTTTTGTGGCCCATATTCATTGCTAATTCCTTCTCTTACTCTCTCCCTTTCCCATCTACAGTACCCAAGAATATCTTAGCTCCGTCTTGCTTGTAATTTGTCGCTAATCAGCTGTCAGTGTGGCAGCAATGATGAGAGGTTCATCTCTTGCTGAGGGTAATGGCCTTAAAAGTCACAGAGTCAATGTCAATGGGATCGCTCCAATTCAATCAGAGAGCTGAATGAGGGATGGCACCTGCTGACATTAGCTCTCATTTTGAGCTCAAGCATCTGGCCCCTTGTAAATAACCATCAATGGGTGGGTCCGGGGGACAGGTCATTAGCACCACAAAAAATAAATATCGCTTTCCCTTGATGGCTGCGAGTAATTTAGCTCAGACGAGGAAATTTCACCCTAGATTAAGTATGATGAGCCAATATCCGTCAGAGGAGGCCAAACTGTGAGAGCTTGATGAGACAGAGGAAAATTTATATGCAGCTGGCTGAATGCAAGATGAGTTTAAAGGAAGAAGGAGTTCACCTTTTTAGCTTATTTTTACATGGGCTTTAAAACTCTGATTCTGCTTTTGTGTGTCTCAAAATATTTATGAATATGTTGCTTTTTTGGACATCATTTTTAATTTTGAGAAAAGAAGGCTGTGCAATAAATGGCTTTGCATAAATCAGTCTGCCAATGTCTGCCTGCTGGGTTGCCTCAGTCAGGCCCCCTGCCTATGAAAACAAAATGCTGTTTAATTGTTTTGGAGGACTCTGAGGCCTTCCTCCTATTTGTTAGCAAAATGCAGTTGTGTGCATATGAGTACTATGTGACACTTACATGTGCCTGTTATTTGTTTCCGTATGCAGTCCATCAAGCTTGTAGTGTAACTGTCATTGTTTTATGTGTTTATAATAGAAGCATTACCTTGCCCATAAACAGCCTTGCAGCTCATCTTTATTTCATCATCTGTATTACCATGGGGTTTCTCCTTTGCTGAATTAAACTAGGCAAGTGAAAGGACCACAAAAACGTAGCATTTTTTCTTAGAATTAGTTATTGAAAATATTGCATGTAATAGAAGCCTTCCCAGGAAGTGCAAAATCAAAAAAAAATTAATTTCAGAGATGCAAAAATTGCAAAACATTAGGACATTTGTGTATTTTAATGTATTTTGTACTAAAAACTTGGCTATAAGTAACTTTAATTATATCTCTTTACTTTCTCTCTGTTTATAGTTTCAGTAGCATATTTTAGTCACAGTTGTACCTTTCAAATGAGTTACTTGGTATTGGTTTACCTTGGACTTCAGGCACACTTGTCTAAACTGAATATATCCCTAACTTCATCAGACTGATTCACAGATGGGGAAAGCTAATAGGGATGTAGCGAACCTCACAAAAAAAGTTCGCGAACCCGTTTGCGAACTTCTGCCAAAAAGTGCGAACTTTTGCGAACTTTGCGAACCCCATAGACTTCAATGAGAAGGCGAACTTTGAAACCTAGAAAAGCCATTTATGGCCAGAAAACTGATTTTACAGTTGTTTAAAGGGTGCCACGACCTGGACAGTGACATGCAGGAGGGGGATCAAGGGCAAAAATTTCTCTGAAAAATACGTTGTTGTAATCAGTAATCAGAAAATAAAAGCAGTCCTTACAAGGACTATTGGGTTACCGCAGATGAGATCAGAAGGACAGCTGTCCCCAGCAGCTACATACAGAGCAGTAGAAAGTAGATTACTAGTCAGCAAAGCTACCTAAACTGTCCCTCAAACCCCTGCACAGCTCTCTCCCTATGCTAACTCATCAAGCACACACAGGCAGAATGTAAAATGGCTGCTGGGCTTCGGTTTATATATGGAAGGGAGTGGTCCGGGGGTGGTCCAGGAGGGAGAGCTGCCTGATTGGCTGCCATGTATCTGCTGGCTCTGGGGTGAGAGGTCAAAATTTGGCTCCAGCTAAGGCGAACCCAAAATTGCGAACATCGCTAAAAGTTCGCGAACTTGCGAACACCCGATTTTCGTGCGAATTAGTTCTCCGGCGAACAGTTCGCTACATCTCTAAAAGCTAACTGCCAATATAACTAAAACAATAAGTAAGGTTGGATAAGTATATTATAGGCAGGTACTTTGAGAGTCATTTATAGAATTAACAATTCATCATGCTAAGGGGCTAATTTGTTGGTTTTAATTTTGTGGGTGATCTCATCAATTGTCTATAAAGTTATGAATAAAGATCTGGAGTGGGCTTGAATAGAATCCTAGCTACTACAGTCAACAACAACTCAAAATACAGATTACAGACCTAAGCTGTTTTTTTGTTTATGTTATTTTTGGGAATAGTTTCCTTTTTGTTGTACAGTAACATTAACACTCTTACCTTTGAGCACCCAAAACTTTAATAGTAGTATATATTTAAAACTGAAAATGCAGTTTGTATCTAGGAAATACTGTCTTTTTTTCTTTTGCTTGCCTTTACAGTACCAACATTTTCTTCCTTGATAGGACGTTACGGATAGAAAACATCATTTTACCTTTGATTATAGTGTGACAAGTGCAGCAGACAAATTATTTTGTTAATAATATATCTAAATAGGCTGAAAGGGAATTCTGTATAGAGCAAAGAGAATTAAATGCAATAATTAATCGTAGGAGCATGTGAAATAAGGCTTCTGGGCCAGATTCAGTTCCTTTTCCAGTTCCCAGATTCAGTTCAACTCCAGCTGCAGAAAGTTTCTTGGATAAAGAAAATCTAGTGCCATAATTCTTCTGACACCAGGAACAAAGGACTATAAAATGGATCTAGAGCTGCCTCTGAATGGAGTTCAGTGGGTCACTAAGCTGAATTAAGTTATTCTTTGTGAGTTTTACGAGCAACTCAAATGATAAAACTACTGTATTGTGTCACAAAAATCCTCAGAACAGAACATTCCCTGCAGTATTTTAGTACTTATTTGTGTATTATATTGATGAGAGGAATTCCCAAGGAATCAGAACATTTCTCTCAAGAAATATCTTGTTATGAAAAGAATCATTATTCTGGGATTTACATGGGGCACTAGAGCACATCGTTTTAATCAGCTGGGATCTGAACAAAAGTGCTTATACTGGATGAAGTATCAATAAAACCAATGTTCTGCAGCACATAAAACTGTGACGTGAAGAATTAAAATCAGTAAAGCTGTAGATTTTTTTCCATTTTTTGTGGGGGGAAGGAGAGGGGTGTTCATTAGTCATTTGAAATAAATCAGATGCATTTTGGGTGGGGGGGAAGGAATTACTGTTATCAGCCAAAATTAACTTGATTCTTAAATAAACTTTACAAACTATTGTAATTTATTTATATTGAAAATAATGTGGATTTACAATATTGTAAAAATTGTTAAATACATTTTAGTTTAAAACAAGCTTTAAATGGAGATTTAGTCAATGATAAGTTGATGATACAGTAAATCTACTACATAGGCAGACTTAAGTTACCTGACATAATCATCTACCATCTGTATAAATCCAGCCAGCTGTGTCTTACAACATCTGTCTGCAATATATGTGTTATTATGTTTGCAAAAGAAGAAGACATGAACGCTAGGAGCGTACTTTCCCTGTTTTTTTCACGCTTGCGGGACTTTTTCGTACACCCGTGCAACTTTTTCGTACGCTTGCATGCGGAAATTCGCAAAAGGTTCTGCTGCTGTTTACAATCGTTCGGTATGAAAATATTGTGACTTTCAAATCGCCAATATGATATTATCGTGACTAATACGATTTTTTCGCAAGCATTTTTGTGATATTTACAATCTTCAGAAATTATCGTATCCAATCCGAATTTTTCCCATTCGGGATTCGAACTTGTGTTTTAATGAATCGGCCACAATGTAGTTTGTTTCACTCTGGAAAGGCAAGTTACACAAACATTAGAGCACTAAGGGCTTTATTACAACAAAGGATTTGTTGAGTCAGAAACTGATAAACTGAGCATTTATCTTAAACTATAATATCCGTAGCCAAGATGGAAGATAATGTCCTAAAGGCAACATCTATTGTAATGGTTTTAGAGCTCTATAGCATTGCCACAGAGAATGTTAAAAAATGTAAAAAAAAAACATAGGTACCCCTGCCCCAAGGTATTCAGTGAATGTGTATACTGACCAATATTTATTTCAGACATGGGAATTAAAGTTTAAGTAGATTTAAGCAGAATAATAGAACCTGAAAAACATCATGCATGTAAACTCTGTTTTCTGTTCCTTTCCCATCAGTGCCTGCTGTTTTTAGCAAAGTCACTTTAAATTGTGTCAATTTTACCCTGCAATAGAATACTAAATAGCTCTACTGCAGTGATCTCCAACCAGTAGCCTGTGAGCAACATGATGCTCGCCAACCCCATGGATGTTGCTCCCAGTGGCCTCAAAGCAGATGCTTATTTTTGAATTTCTGGTTAGGAGGCAACCTTTGATTGCATAAAAACCCAGTGTAATTGCCAAACAGAGCCTTCAGTAGGAGCTATCAAATAGCAAATTATATATTTCATTGGCACCTCCAGGAACTTTTTTCATGCTTGTGTTGCTCTCCAAAACTTTTTCTATTTGGAAGTGCCTCACGGGTATAAAAGGTTGGGGATCCCTGCTTTACCGGAATGTCTTTAATCACTTCATGACTTCTTCTTAACTAAATTAAAATTTTAATAAGTTCAATAGATATATTTTAAACAGCACTGTTACCACTGGCTACATTTTCCCCAGATAGTGCTGTACAGTCAGCTACTACCTCATATCCTATTATTTTTTCACTTCACAACTTCCAAAATAAGATTTCCAGGGTTTTCTTTAACATTAGGTACAAGTGAGATCAGGGACTAATAAGTGCAAATTGTTTGACTGGTTACCTTTGGTAGAATCATTCTCTGTTTTCACATGTTCTGGTAACCATGTTCAGAAGTGTAAAGGTGGCATTACATGGAAAGATCTGCTCATATGTTGAGATTGGTACTAGGGAGGACAAATCTGGATGCTGCAATTGCCAGTCTTTGGGCCAAGGATCAGATCACATGGGGGAGTGAATTGTGTTTCCCTCTGAACTTATAAAGGAACATAAGATTTTTCTCATGGAAATAGAAACCTTGTGAAATAGATAATTTGATTCCCACTCTACAGATAATTCCCCCTTTGCATTGGAGACCGTCTAACAATGGTGAAGGAAGGGAGTAGCATATTATTTATCTACCTCACAAGGACCATACAGTATATGGACTAATTTCAATTTCCCTGCTTGCACTGTTTAACTCAAGAAATACTAAAAGCCATAGATTTTTTTTATTTAAAAAAAAAAAAAAAAAGTTCAGTATTATTCATTAACAGGGTATATTGCCTCTGTAATTTTCACTGTTCCCCTTTCAGCAGTTTCTCTTTATGCAGGAGTCAGAGTCAGATTTTAATAGACAATAATATCTAATATATGGGTGGAGGGCTCTTGCCTCAAAAATGTATTAGAGTTAACTCTAATGACTTTAATAACTTTAAAGACTGCATGTGAGAGATGTGATTTGTGATTATATTAAAAGAATGAGCTCTAATACTATCTTCAAGGCAAAGGGAGCTACCCCCACCCCAAACTAGGTTATTAGACATAACTTTCAATCAAAATCAGACTCCTGCATATACAGCAGGGATCCTCAAACTAAGGCCTGCGGACCAGATCCGGCCCCCCAAGGTAATTTACCCAGCCCCTGCTCCGTCCTCACCCCTGGCTACTACCTGTCTGCGGACACAGTGGGAAGTGGGGGAGCAGGGAGCTGGAGGGCACAGGTGGGAGCAGGGAACAGGGAGTGGGAGGATGCAGCAGGGAGCGGGCCATAGAAGATGCAGGGGGGGTGTCGTTTGAGGACTACAGTCCAGCCCCCCAACAGTCTGAGGGACCATAAACTGGCCCCATGTTTAAAAAGTTTGAGGACCCCTGATATAGAGTGACAGATTGCTGAGAGGGAAATATTAAAAAACATATTTAATTTATTTTCATGCTAGTTCCATATAAAAGTGGTAGTTCACCTTTAAAAGTTAACTTTAATATGTGTAGAGTGACACATTCTTGCCCACTTTTCAATTAGTTTTGCTTAAAAAAAACCCAAACTTCCATTTAATAAATCTGTAGAATGCCTTACTATATCATTTTCTGACCCCAATAGGGAAATCAAAGTCAATAGATCTATATACTACATTATCAATGCTTATAGCCAGGAAAAAATTTAAATGGGAATAAAAAAAAAAATAAAGCAAGTTTAAATGTCCCAAGTCACAAACAGTCATAATGAATTACTTCTCTGCTATAAGAATAAAGCCCAATGCACGCAGTGCATAAACGAACATGTTGAGTGACCATGAAGCATGCTTTTCATTGACTGTATGAATGTATAAAATACATTAGCATATTAAAAACAGAGGAGTCGGAGTCGTGGAGTTGGAGTCGAAAGTATCAGAAACTGAGGAGTCGGAGAATTTATCTACCGACTCCACAGCCCTGTGTTTTAATGCTGGAAGTGACGCCATCCCAACTACAAAAGTGTGTTTCTGAATAACTAATGTTATTTCAGTTTTGACATACTGGACACAAATGCAGCTAGGCCACAATGACAAATGTTGGATTGTAGGTAAAAAAACACAGGGATTTATGTCCATAATTTTTTTTTTTGCACTTGGCATTTAAGCCTCTAAATGAGCCCGTTTGTGTTGATAAATGGATTGCTAGATATACAGGTAAATGATCTTATCTTTAACCCTTTTTCCACAGAAAATATTCATAAATCAGCCAATTATACATTTTGTAATTACTACTGCAAAAAAAGTGTTTTCTGAATTCACATATTATTTCATACTTATTATAGTCAGCAAACACATTTTCATCCTGCTCCTAAGCAGTGATAAATTAGATTTATTGTACTTTGCTTTCAGTCTCCTCTGTATGTGTATAAGCATGATGCTAAATGAGTAAACAGTTGACAAAGTCCTGATGGGAAGGATGATAAATTTATTGTCATTACTGCCGAGATCACCAGCTGACATCCTGAATTTTTATATTAATATCATTTGTAGTATATCATCCATTAAGAGGATTAGAGACTAGGCTTTCTAATTAAACCTGTCGGGGTCAAACAACTTCTATAATTACAGGTCTATGCATTGTGTGTCACTTTGTCATAGATGGGGTTGGGCCAGTGTTGACATGCATCTGTAATTGTCACCATCTGCACAACAACCACGGTACTTTAGAGCAATTTAAAAATCGCTCATTTTATATATTAGGTATAGTTTTGTCTACTGTAGCAGAGTATCATTAAGCTAGCCACAGAATAATTCCTAGTGTTCAGTAAAAAATGCATTTTAGGTGTTCTCTAATGCGAATGGGATATCAACTAGTAGGAACAAATTAAACATTTGCTAACCACTGATAAACATATTATTATCGTGTACGGTAATCATAAACTCACCTATACTTGCTGAGTTTTCTGGTAACTTTTTGTATTTTTTTTCTTTAATAAATCCCAAATATTCTAGGTTTATTTGTTCATATTTTTGAGTTCACTTTTTTGCCACATTTTTCTCGAATTGAAAAAAAAGCCAAAGCAATATTTGTTTTTATAAATCTGCCTTCTACTCTGTGGCGCAGAGTTAGTAACTATCATATTTTTTTCCATGATTTGTGTTGTTTTGTGCTAACACTTGATTATTTAGTGTAAAAAAAAGTACACTTTTTGCCATTTATTATGTGTCAAAACCACAAAAAACCCAAATGTAAAAATACACCCACTGGCTTTTTCTCGTTTGTAAGTACGTGAAAATTCTTGCAAAAATGTAAAAACCTTGAAAAGTTCAAGGTTTTTGTATTTTTTTGTTTCCGTTTTCACATATTTGTTTTTTATATTTGGATCTTTTAATTAATGACTAGACATTTGTGGCTTTAGTGGAAATAAGTTTATTCATGGTTTCAAAAACATCTAAAACACACAACACACAAAGAAGAGCTTAAAACTTGCTTATTGCTTAGACAGGATACTGGAGGAAAACAGTTTCAGGCTCATTTCTGACATACATTTTTAAGCATATAAAAAAGTTAGGTGAAGCTTATAGTACTAAATAAATCTGTCCTTTCCATGAGTTTTAAGTTTGGTTCTAACTGTGGCTGCAGAAATGGAAAAAAAAAGCAGTTTCCTGTAAAAAATGATCAGACCTTAAAGAAGAACTAAACCTTAAAAATGATTATGGCTAGGAATGCCAAATTTTATATCTGCAGTATACTGTAAGTTGGACCCTAAGCTCGGGTAACTGGCAGCAACTGAAAGCATGTATTATGAATCAGCAGGAAAGAAGATGGGCAGCTACTGGGGCATCTTGGAGACACAGATATTCACTGCCAAATGGTCCACTGGCAGTGGCTGGCATGGGCTGGTACAGAACCACAAAACATAATGTGTAGCATTTCTATCCTACTTTTTGTTAAGCTTTGGTTCTGCTTTAATATATAAAAAATAATGATCATCTTTTTTGGCAGAATTAAACCCTTCTTTCATATATGTGTATGTGGGGTTTACAAGATCCAGAAGATAAAAGTAGTCAAGAACAGTGTAACATTTATGCCACAGTGCAAAAACTGACCCACTGTAATGTCATGCTTGCTTAAAAATTAAGCTAAAAATAAAAAATAGCAAGAATTAAAAAACATTTCCCATCAGGATTAAAAAAACTTTATTGGTCAAAAATATGGCAATTAGACCATGCATTGAATCAATACTCTGAAATATGTGTATCAATTCTATTATATATCTCTAATACTTTAGACTTTTCCAAATATATGGAATATATGGATATGGTGTTAAACTGAACACAAGCACAGTTTCCAATAGCAACCAATCAGTTTGCCAGTGTCCAGAGCTGTCCTCTGTTGCTCTGTTGTGTCTTGTTGCCCTGCCTTGCCATATTAAAATGAGAACTCCACGCAAATAATGAAAGCAATATGTTGTTTAATCAAATAAAATGCAATTCAAAGCAATGTTTCAATATATAGGATGTAACTGTTTAACGTTATTAAAATTATTTTAATTACATGTGATTGTTATTGCTATTGACTGCAGTATACTGTAGGTCCCTTGTTCTTCTCTCCACCGCTTGTCCTGACTATATGTGCCATTGAAACAAGGAACCATTGGTCAATACAGTTCCTACAATGCCTTGCACAATTCTGAAATTCCTCTTAAATGTCCATTAATCACAGAACATGCAATTCATTGTTGGAATCTGAGTCTTGGTTGGAAGAAAGCAGACTACTGCTACATTTTTTCAGTGGTACATGTATTCAGGAGGAGGAGTGCAGAGAATAGAAAGGGACAAACGAATACTGGTTGCAGTTGCAATTAAATTTGGAAATAACTCAATACAACACTAAAATTGTTGCAAATCTATTACCTTTTTAGACACCAAGTTACAACACTAAAGAATGGAATGAACCAAAATTAACAAGGGGAACCAGAGCAAGTTAACGCTGCAGCTGGAATTCTTTCCTAATAAATTCCAAAATGTTTTTTTTGTTTTTCTTTTGCGCAGCAAATCAAATATAAGGTTCTTTTCAGGTCTTAATACAAAGGACTTTTTTATATCACTAGGACATCTTGTTTTTTCCAAACAAATTTGCTCAAAATCTGTACTGCTCTATACTGTTAACATGTTTTCTGAAACCATATTCATCTCTAGCCTCTGAACTAACTGTCTTCATAAAGAACACAGCACAGTGCTCTCCAGTTGCTTTAGTTGTTATTTTTTTTTAAATAAACAGAAAAATACAGACAAAATAAGCATTTTACTGATAAAGCATAAATTGTTTTTAGCAATTTTGTACTAGTATACTCTGTGTCAGCAATGAATGCTTTTATAACAATCTACTGTATATTTTCAATGCTTTTCCTGTAAGTGGAAATTCTAAAGAGGAGAACTAAACATAAAAGCAAGTATACTATTGCATTCACAACACTGCCAGATTTCATGTTATTTTCAAAAAAAAGGGTAATTGCAATAATAGTGGTTGAAGCACAGGTGGCAGTAGGTCAATGACTGATATAAACTTACTTTCATGTTCATTTACAATAGGGAATAACTAGATGTGACAGAAAGCCAATACATGAATATGGTCCGTGCCTCTAATCAATGAATTAGTGTTTTTTCTTTCTTTACAGCTGTACAAGAGGTTTAATGGAAAATCAATAGAGCTCCGTAATTCCAAGCTACAGTCAGTCATTTGACATCAGCTATTTCTGTTCCTCCTTAGTGCGCTGCCATTTTTTAAATTCCAATATACTTTACTACAGTATTTAGCATAACTACTGACTCCATATCTATCTTACAGCTGCTGTCATATTTTACATGATGGAAGTTTTGCATTATAGTAAAATTGGTTTAATGAAGTTGAAGTTGAAGAGATTATCTGACATGGTAGCATTTAGCATATATCCAAGCTTTCAGACAAATGTCCTTTTTCCAAGAAGTGTAAGATCTTTTGAACATCTGAAAATATTATATACAGGAATACCAGTTATTGAATTGAAATAACTCAAAGAAAGGTAATTACAGTTTCTTGCTTTTATATGATAAAGCAGTGTGTGACACTTACAATTCGTGTTTATATTGATATAGTCATTAAATACAATATGTCATGTGTTGCCTTCTGGAGGGAATCATCAATTCTAAAGCATACAGTACTTTAAAGATAAATAAAATTTAAGATGAATTGTATTTGTGTTAAATGCAATATGTCGGTGCTTTCATGCTAAATAACATGTGCACGCCAATTATATTATCTAAGATTACTAGTGATAAGAGTATTTGTGGATGATGGACATTTGTTAATACATTGTCCAGTACTCCATTTAGTTTTAAAATGCCTGTTATACCTAACATGCCATTTGCTTGGTGCATTAACTACTACTGTACTGAAAGGTACTTGTTGTACTCTTTTGCTTGATGAGCCAAATACCACTACAGAACACCATGGGCATTTAGCCTTCCTTTATTTATAGGACTTGGCCAGATCTGCATCCCCTCTTCAGGGCACAAGGTTCCCTAAAGTTATCCAGTTGCTTTTGTGCACCTGAGGTTCCCTGCTCTCCTCTGTTCTCAGCCACACTTAAAGGTTGCAGTTTTGTGTACTGAATGATACTATGGCATGCCCATTTGTATAGAAATTTAGCTTTTAATATAAAATATATCTGTGTGGATGGTTTCCTTTTGCATGTCGTCTCATGATCAGAACTGGAGCAAAAAGAGTAAGACTTGCGCCCATTTTTTGTACTTTGTCAATTGCACAATTTTTAGTAAAAAAGTCAGTAATGGGGTTATGCAATAAGAGGTACCAAGTTTACCCAGCAGCAGTAACTAATCAGCAGGTAGCGTTTGCTGGTCTCCTGTTTGAAAGAAAACGTATTGGTTACTACAGGTTTCTGCTCCTGGGCAAAACTTTTATTGAATATGGGGGTTAGTCTCTAAAGCCTTCTTGGATCTAGTAAAAAAGTTAAAGTTTTGCTCAACCACTACATTTAAAACTATTAGGTGGGGTGCAATGAGGATTTCTTGTGGTTGTCTATATGTATTTTGTGCTCACAACCTAATTGCACCCCCGCCAAAAGGTTTAAAATGTAGCGGTTGAGCACATCTTTCCCTTTTTTGCTAGAGTTTATACAGTAGCAGTGGCCAGCTCCATTTTGTAGCACCCACCCTTCCCAGCTACAGTCAGGTGATCCCATTGGAGCCAATAAAAGGACAACCATTTGGGGATCTTAACCTTGAAAACAAGTTAGTTGCAGGTAAAACTTTGTCCCTTTGTTAAATGCATATTGAAGCAGTGGAATTCTTAATGAATCGCATAAGTCAGTGTAGGACTGGCCAGAAGGGATGATTTTGATGTAGTTGGCCAACTTAAAGTATATTGCATTATATATACAAACAATCCCTGTTTTGCTTAAAGGAGAAGGAAAGGCTAAGTCACTTGGGGGTGCCAAAATGTTAGACACCCCCAAGTGACTTAGATCGCTTACCTTTTACCCCGGGCTGGTGCCCCTGTACGGAGAGAACAGCACCAGCCCGGGGTAGCAACGAGCGCTTCCTACTTCCTATTCGCATGCGCCGGCCGACGGATTTTGCCAGCAGAAGAGAGAGGAAGGAGGAAGCGCTCGCTACAGGTACCCTGGGCTGGTAATGTTTTCTCCTAACAGGGGCACCAGGGGTACAAGGTAAGCGATCTAAGTCACTTGGGGGTGCCTAACATTTTGGCACCCCCAAGTGACTTAGCCTTTCCTTCTCCTTTAAAGGGTAAGGCATATCCTGGTTGCTTAATGCACAGAATGTCTTAATGTCCTATATATATTGATAATGGGTGAGTGCAGAAGATTTCTTGTTCTTGGATCTGGTATCATGACTGGCCAATTCTTGCTGCCTTTTTCAATTGCTTCCTGTCTTGTTCTTTCTGCAGCTTGTTCATTGTCATTATTTTTCTTATAAACTTGCTTTAATTCCTATTCTATTCCAGAGTCATTACCCCATCTAAAGCTACTTTACTACTTTAGTCCATTCTGCAGCCTCCCCAAAATTGTCTAGATGTATCCTGTTCTAGCTAGTCATGATTCCTCAAGGTTTTATTGTCCTCTCAGTCTGCCAAACTCATGTCCATTTACAGTGCCAGAATTATATCCTCACTTTGCCTGAACCTCTTATCTGCCTCTGTATCTGGCCAACCTGAAGGCACTGAGGTACTAATCAGAGTAAAAAAACAGCACAAAAAAGGGAAAAAGTGCTGATCATATAAAGGAAGAGTTAAACAAGTCCTCTGAATATCAGCTGGAGAAGAATACCTGAAGACAAATGAAGTACATGATTTATGCTCCTCTGCAAAGTTTATAAACATTATATCCGAGCCTTCTTCTTTAAAGGAGAAATACACCCCACCCCCCGACTATAAAAGCCCCCTTAACTGGCCTGCCTCAACCTCCTTTCACTCTCCCTTATCGCATAGTCTCTTACGTTAAAAACTGTCCCTATTGCAAACCCCAACCTAAAAGAGCAGCGCAGCAGCGTACCTGGGCGACATCTTCCCTTAAAGCGAACATTCTTCGGGTCTCACCGCCGACATGGACCCTGCTTGTGCATGCGCAAATTATTTTGATTTCCTGATAGCCCCAACTGTGCATGTGCGAGCAGGGTTTGTATTGGACCCTGAAGAATGTTCGCTTGAAGGGAAGATGTTGCCCAGTTACGCTGCTGCGCTGCTCTTTTAGGTTGGGGTTTGCAATAGGGACAGTTTTTAAGGTAAGAGACTTTGTGATAAGGGAGAGTGAAGGGGGGTTCAATTCAAGGTTTTTTGGTCTTCTGCAATCCTGTTCCTGTTTTGTAGCTTGGTTTAGCAAAAGAAAAACTATTTTCTTCTTAACCTGGAATTTGTTTATTATTTATCACTAACTATCCTTGTATAGTCTATCAACACTTCATTACCAACTATTTAAGTCTTGTGGTACCTACAGTACTGTCCTGAAAGTTCACATGGATAGAATAGGCTTTATCAGTATATTATGGCTCTGCACATGCAACAGGCAAAAAAACACTGATTTCCACTGATAAAGTGGGTGCAATTTTGTACCATGTATAGACAAATTCTATTTTATCTATACAGGTATATGTTTTTGTTTCACACTTAATTCCTCTAGACCAGT
Source organism: Xenopus tropicalis (assembly GCF_000004195.4). Lineage (NCBI taxonomy): Eukaryota > Metazoa > Chordata > Amphibia > Anura > Pipidae > Xenopus > Xenopus tropicalis. The sequence goes on from NC_030677.2 coordinate 94,925,050, forward strand.
GCTGTCCAACTGGCGACATGCGGCCCGTGACCCCCCTCTGTGTGGCCCCCCCATCTGTCTGTCTGCTTTGATGGCTTACCTTTGTATAAGCTTTAAATGGTATCAGTACTGGCCCCCTGCATGGTTCACACCTCAGATTCAGGCTGTAAACCCCTGTATTGTTTAAAAATGTAATCCCCTATGTTGTTCACACCTTTTAATCCCTGCATTGTTCACCCCCTGCAGTGTTCGCACCTCTGGCTCAGGCTGTAATCACCCACATTGTTCACCTGTTCACACCTCAGACTGTAGGAGCAGTAGAAACCCACAAGTAAACCCTACACACTATAAAAAGAACATATACTGTGGTGGTACTGCAATGAAAACGTTTTTTAATATATAGTTATTGTGCAGACTGTAGGAGCAGTGCCAGCATTATATCACTGTAGGCTGCCTTTGTGTGCCATACTCTGCCTGCCCTATGCTGCCCTATGCTGCTCACACAGGCAGGGTAGGGAAGGCAGAGTATGGCACGCACAGGCAGGGTAGGGAAGGCAGAGTATGGCACACGCAGGGTAGGGAAGGGAGAGTATGGCACACACAGGCAGAGTAGGGAAGGCAGAGTATGGCACACACAGGCAGCATAGGGCAGGCAGACTATGGCACACACAGGCAGGGTAGGGCAGGCAGAGTATGGCACACACAGGCAGGGTAGGGAAGGCAGATTATGGCAGGTTTTTGCTGTACTACCACCATTAATATGGCTATGGTCATGCAATAACATGGGTGTGGTTTTAAGTGGGTGTGGTTTTAAAAAGGGGAGTGGTCAAAACTAGCATCCATTATCGTCCCTCCACCACAGAGGCCGGAAAAATTCCGGCCTTCGGTACCACAGAAGTTGGACAGCACTGCTCTAGACCATCCCCAGCGTTTATTGTCTAATCTGTTCATGTAGATTACATTTTACCCTTAAAGGAGAATGCAAGTCAAAATTTAAAAAGCATACTGCCCAATAGTCCTCCTAATGTTTAGTAAAAACGCCACACTTTTGGCTCACCTAATCAAATATTTACTCAGTCACACTTACTTCACATTGTCTAGAACAGGCAGCCATCTCTAAAAAGGTATTCTCCCTTCCTTTCCTTCCTTGCTTCATACTGCACATGTGTTTCATTCCCTCCCCCCCTCCCCTCTGCCAGATCCGCTTCTGATTGGCTGGTGGGCATGTGTAGCTTAGAACAGGAGACAGGATCAAGTTACACACATGCTCAGAGAACAGGAAGGCCGCTGGCAGCCTACAGGAAGGGGAGAGAGATTTCAGTGATGTCACTGTAGTCTTCACACTGCTGTAGGCTGCCAGCACCATATCTCAGAGAAGCAAGCAGGGATCTGGGAATTTAGATATGCAGTAAGTACTTAAAAAGAATGCCTTTAGACTTACTTTTAATTTATATTAACCTTTCATTGTCCTTTAAGAGTCTACACCTTGTCGTAGTCTTTCTAAATACTGAATCATTAGAGTATTCAGCCTTGGTGGCTTTACATTTGTGACCCCTGCTGCTTCTTTAGAGGAGAGAGTAAAACCCTGGAGGACTAGCTTGAACTGACCTGTTGGATGATCTGTGCCTGTGATCTACTGTATATGTGACAGGAATGTCATGCACAGTACATGTTCTACTTTACACTGAAGGCTTGGCAACACAGTGCAGGGACATTGCTTGTTATGAGAAATATAATTTGGGGATGGGCTGTGCAATATATTGTAGGCTGGAATTTTTTCTATTTTAAAAACCCAGTACTTTGTGTGAGAATCGAATTTCACACTTATCCCACTAGAAAATAGAAATATTGGATGAGATGTTAATGGTTTCATTGGTTGAGATTTCTTTTAATTTTATGTTAATTTAATGTTGTGTTTTTAGAGTCAAAGAACTAATGGCAAGTTTCTCTTGTAGCTTTTTGTGATTTAGGAAATGAATAAAATAACATATTAACATACTCTTGTCATTTTAATGTCTAACACTTTTAAATTATTATTTAGCTGTTCTTGGTATTTTACTGCTTGATTCAGATAGGCTATACAATTTGTAGTATTTACTGTAAATACACCTAAATAAGCTTCTGTTTTGTGATTTATCATAATATGCATTTGTGATCTTTACATGACATATTAATTATTTTTTCTTTCATTTTTTATTTTGTTATATTCCCGTCCCTTTCTTAAAATGAAGTTGACACAGATCAATACCTTTGATGGAAAGTAATAATCAGGCCTATTAAGTGACAAAGGTTTACTCTGTAACAGCTGTGCTGGCGGGAGAGGAGAGCTTGTCTGACTAATGAATCGTGAAACAATCAGGCAGTAGCCATTTGTGTTTAGATCTGTAAATATGGTGTGGTTCAAGTGCCAGACCATTGCCGGCACTCCAGCTGGGGGCACAGATGGTCCACATTCAGAGCAGCACAAGTGTAAGAAGGTTTTTATTATGATTTTATATATCTGTCCCATGCAGCACCTCTCAGAGAAACTATTCTCAACTGTTAAATGCTTCCACCTTAACTTACACAGGATAAAAATGTATTACAAGCTTTCACTTGTGTATGTATAAATAAAAATAGATAGTTGCGTTAAACATAAAACTGTATGTGTATTTATACAGTTACAGCAGAATCCAGATTTTATGTTTTCCCCAAATTGATGCTCATTTTTCACAGTCCTAAAGTTCTTACACTGTTTGATGGGGTTCCCTGGCAAATGTTAAATGGAGGTTCTATTGCATTCAAAAATTTTGACATGCAATTTAATATATAAATACATAAATATAAACAAATCATAACTAGAATCAATAGAGCACTCATGGGTAAAATAAATTAAAAAAAGTTACATTTAGTCAACATTTCAGTCCCTATATATATATGTGCGTGTGTGTATAAATGCAAAGTATAAATACATTATATATGTATTATTATAAAATAAATAGTAATAGAAGTGATTGAATTAAGAAACTGCATGTCCTTCCATTTTACTTGATCCAGTTGACTGCCATGTATTGATGAGAAAAATTCATGAAACGCATTTTGCGCGCAATTTTTTTTGTCGCCCGCCCATTTTTTATGCGACCGCGCCCTTTTTTGACGCAACCACGCCCAGTTTGATGTGACCGTGCTCACATTTTGACACAGGCATTCCCTTTTTTGACGTGCCCGTGCCCAATTTGACGCACAACAAAAAAAAATTCAGTGTGTCAAGTTTTGCAAAACAATGGCGAAATGTGGAAATATGCTGTGAATCCATGCCTGGCGAAAAAATTCGCTCCTCACTACTGCCATGCATTGGGTCATGGGGGGGGCGGGGATAAGATGATCTTGGATCTCTGTGAAGGTCCCCATTTATCCAGGGTATCCATGGTATATCTCTAGTAATAAGTAAAATCAACTGGACTTACTGTATTTTTCTCTTGAAGAAGTCATCCGACTGGCTTTCGAAATTCAAAATGACATGTGAAACATCTTCAAACAATAAAATACAGCAAGTCCAGTTGATTTGATTTATTACTAAGTGTAAACACATTTGGACTTTATGTGTTTTGCATTGGGACATTATTGTTCTGAAATAGGAATTGACCTTCCCCTAAACAGTTGCTGTAAAGTAGGAAGCATGCAGTTGTCAAATATTTAATTATACACCATAACCTTAAGGTTTGCTTTCAACAGAACCAGGGGTCCATGCCCAAACAATGGAAAACAAACCCAGACCTTTATTCCTTATTTACAGACAGCATTATGCATTTAGGTAGGTAGTGTTCTCTACTATCTGTGAAACCCAGAGTTTTCATCAAACTGCTTGATTGTGATGTGCCATTTATCATTCCAAAGGATGGATTTACATTGCTCCAATGGTGGTGACCTTTACATCACTCCAGCCAAAACTTGGCATCATATATGGTGATGCCAGGTTTAATTAATAAATCAATAAACAATTATTACAGTTGTAATTTATTTTCTTATACATTGTTTGTATTTAAAATAATTAACCCCATATAAAGATATTATAAGCTAATGGGGCATTTCTTTTATATCAAAATAGTGGATATTTTGTATAATGAACTAGTTTCAGTAGAATTCTTCTAAAAATTCTTGATTTTTGTATATTTTATTGATATTAGTAAAGGCTAGAAAGTGTGTTGATATATTCTTTCTTTTTACAGGTACCTGTATATCATCTATTTCCAGAATGCTTGGGACCTGAGGTTTTACAGATAAGGGGTTTTTCCATAATTTACATCTCCATACCTTAAGTCTGCTAAAAAATCATTTAAAGGTGAAGGAAGCTACCGATGCAGTATCTTCCCAATAGATAAGCCATAACAGGGCAAGCTAGAACGCTATATTTATTCTGTGTCTGTGCTTTACCATACCTGAGTAAACAGCTCTAGAAGCTTTCTGTGTTTGTTTAAGAAAGCAGCTGCCATTTTAGCTTGTCTGACTTCACTTTCTGCCTGCATCTCTGTGCTCTGGGCTTAGATTACAGCAGATAGGGGAAGGAGGAGGGGGAAGAGGGAGAAGGGAGGAGGGGAGAGGGAGAGAGGAACAAACTGACCATGCTCAAATCCGGACCCTGGAGATTTGAACTGAGAGAAAGAACTCTGATACGAAGAACATGTCTACAGAATAGAAGTTGTGAAATTCCATGTTTCCTTGGGGCTCAGAGCAGCATTACTGTGAGTGTTTACCTTTCCTTCTCCTTTAAACATTACATAAACTCAGTAAGGTTGTTTTTGCCACCATAGATTCATGCAGCTTAGTAACCATCATGTACAAGGTACTATCTTATTATTATTGTGAAAAAGGAAATCATTAAAAAAATTTGAAAAGCTCTGGTAATTCTGAGCTTTCTGGATAATGAGTTTCCCTGTTAGGGATCACATATATGTATTATATAAATATACAGGTATTTTTGGGCTTTGTGTCAATGCATCACTGGTAAAGGAAACTTCACAATAGGAAAACATAAGTTTTAATTTTAGGCCTTTTAAGTTCAAGTTTATACCACAGTTGCTGAAGTAAGAGATGGTGAAGTGTAGGAAGAAGTGACATTTGTGTACATACAATAGACAAAAACAGGATAGATTCTTTGTTGTGTATAAAGGGGTGACTTGGGTGTAACAATACTACTTTCAGTAAAGACATGGGATGGTAGTAGTGATGGATGGGGGTTTATTTTAACATTTCCATATTATCATGTGAGAAGATACAATGTCAAATGTACGCAAAACCTTATTTAACTGTCTTGCAGACATGAGTAGAAAATTGTAATAATTTACAATATGTAATATTATCCAAGCACTTTAATGACATGACAAGTTGGTATAGTAAGGAGAGTGTTTTCAATATTAAATTATTATAGTATTATTCTAAAGCAAACTAAAGTATAACCTTTTATGCAAACCAAAGTGGCTATTTAAGCTTCCAAATGTCATACATTACCACTGAGAATAAACCTTATCCCTCTGTGCATCAGATAAATGCTTTGGGCAAAATTTGCAGAAAGTGGGGTTCTATGTGCTAAATAATGTTCTCTGTGGTATTCTGTGTGTGACTTTTTCACCTTTGTTTTTATACAGCAATAAAATTTTTATTTTTCACGTCTTTTGAAGAAGATGTCATCTAGAAAACAAAGAGCAATGTTGCTGGTCTTTGAAGTCAGATATTCCTGGAGAAGAGTCCCTGCTATTATCCTGACAATGTACTTGTATCAAAGAATCCTTAGATAGCATCTGACAATACATGTGCACAGCAGGGCACAGCATGGCTATCCGTCAGCAGAAGAAGGACACTGGGAGATTTCACTGCACATTCCACCTTCTCAACTCTATAATAATTTAATACTTTCTCTCTGGGCATTGCAATACTGTACACATTTTATGATCTAGCAATTTTTGCATTATATATAGATGTTAGGACCCTTGCCTCTCAGAGGACAGTTAGTTTGATGATTCCTTTTGACCAAACCACGTGGGTCGTTGTAGGAAACGTTTTTTTATGACAGTAATTGAAGGTTCACACTGATAATGGCTGCAGGGAAATTTTATATACTTAGATTGTGCCTGCAAGGAAGGGATTTTATTTCTGTTTTTGTCTTAGCCAACACTGTCAGATGTTGCAGAAATGTAGCATTTAGATCCTTTAGATGTTTGGAATAAAAACACCAAATAACAATCAAACAACATAACAGGTAATCATTGTGACAACATCTGTTTTTGGGTTTACTGTTTATGTTGTGATATTATTTGTAGTGTTCTCCAGTATGAAAGAGTACCTTATTGAGTGTATTTTTCTCTTAATAATTAAAATTGCAGCAGAGGAAAGAGGAAAATTCACATCCAGTATTTAAACCTTGTGGAATCTGAGTTTGTAAAGTAAAAATCCAGAAGGCTTCTTTTAAATTTCTGGGCCTTATAGTACAGGTATGGAACCTATTATTTCGAATGCTGGGGAACTGGGGTTTTCTGGATAAGGGTCTTTCTGTTATTTAGATCTCAATACCTTATGTCTACTGAAAAAGCATTTAAACATTACTTAAACATGATTTAAAATGTCTACCCAAAGGACATTTTAGATCCCCATTTTTTATTGCAATAAAGTGCTTCATGATTCTGTTTTTTAAGGAGCGTATAATACGATCCACATACTGTTTGGTGCAGAATTTGCACTTAAAAAGATAAATAACATGTAATAACACATAAGTATTACAATTACCGTAACTTCTGTTATTAAAGATCCTACCGGTAACATTGGGCTCCCTACCAATAGTAAAAACTAATAGTAATACCTCATTTACTCTATACTTATACTGTATATACCTATTGACAACCAATTATGTGGTAGATGACACTAAGCTCGGTGCCAGCATGTTACACACTGTCTTTAAACTAACTTCTACTATAATGTGGCTGTGGTATTCAAAGTCACATACAATGCCGTGACCATTTCCTGTGGGAGACTGAAGTGACACTGCCATGTTTCATTTTGCTCTGGCTTCTGATTAGAGAGGTTGTGTATGCAGCTCTCATATAATGGCAGTTTTAGGAGGTAAAATGCTTTCAAAACCTCTTTCTTTCTGCATCATTTCACATTTTGAGGGAGGACAAATATTATAACTGAATATGAACTTATATAAAATGTCTCCTTTAATACTAAGGTCCCCAAACTTTGCAGAGCTAGTCACCAGGTAACTGCGGTTCAGAGTTAGACTTCACCTATTGAATTTTTTTGGTTTAAATTTAAAATGCTGAAGAGCCACCAACAGCCAATCCATTTCCACCCATTAAATTTCATTGGTTTATATTTAAACTGAGTATTAATATCAGGGTTGTTAAACTTTCCAGAGTTAGTCACTGGGTGTTTGCCATTCAAAGTTAGAAAAAAGTGGATGGAGCCACCAACAGCCAATCACATTTACTTTCAATAGTGAAGTGTAAAATGCTGTTATGCCCCCAAACTTTGCAAAGTTGGTCACTGGGGGTCTACAGTTAAAAAATAGGAAAAGTGGGTTGGGCCACTAACAGACAATCAGATTTCATTCATTGAATTTTATTAGTTTAAATTTAAAATGCTGCCATTCTCACACTATTTATGCCAGTGTGCCTACAGTTTGTCACTGGGTGACTTCGATCACAATTTACCTATTGACTTTTATTGGTTTAAATTTAAGCTGCTGCCGGTTTTTAACTATTAATCCTTGGGTCCCTAAACTTTGCAGAGTTAGTCACTGGGTAACTTCAGTTCCAGGCCGGAGCCACCAACCACCAATCAGATGTCACTTGTTGACATTCTGTGGGGAAATTTAAATTGCTGCCATTCAGACACTATTAAAACCAGGGTCCCCAAACTTTGCACAGTGATTTTTACTATATACTGTGGTCCAAGGTTAGAAAAAGTGGGTGGAGCCAACAACATCAGATTTCATTCAGTGACTTACACGTTTTTCAACCCAACATGAACTTTGTTCTCAAACTTCCTTTCTAGTTGTATCATTGACGTTTGCAACCAGTCAGTACTTTGAAGTAACAGAATGGTTATATCAGTTTGAAAGCATTTGAAAAAAATGATAAGCTCATGATCAGGCTGGAGAGTATTTACCCCTGCAATTCTGTGTGACATTCTGTGTGTGTCAAGCCAATCTGGTCCGATGAGCAATGTCACCCACAAGCACCTCGCACTAGGCTGGAGGCTTAACCTGAAGATGAGACAGGAAGCGCAGCAGTGGAGAGAGGCTGGAAGGCCGAACAATGAAGTACCAAGCATTAGGCAGCAGAGTAGTCAAACGGGTCCGGGTCAAGGGCAGGCAGCAGGGTTCACAGACGAGATAACAGGCGTAGGGTCAAATCACAGAAATTCAGAAGTAGGAATACGCTAGGCACACTGAAAGCGATAACCAAGCACTGATTGCTTGTTTCTAGGCTTATTTAAAGTGTCCCGCGAGATAGCGCGACGTCATGGCGTCATTACGCATGCGTAATGACGCAGGCGTCAAGTCGCACGCTCATTGCGTGCGTCAAAGCGCGCGCGGCGCCTACGTGAATGCGTCAGACGCGGCGCCGTCGCGTGTTGGAACGCACGATGCCGCGTGCGTTCCACGGATCCCCGCCGCGCCTTAGGTCCCGGGACTCGCTGCGGGTAGGTAGTCTTACATGGCCCCCCTCCTAGGAGCGGCCTCCGGACGCGAACCCTAGTTTTAGGAACATTTTTTCGGTGAAACTCCTGCAATAGTTTAGGCGCATGAATGTTACAAGCAGGTTCCCAAGAATTTTCTTCTGGACCGTAACCCTTCCATTTAACTAAATACTGGTGTTGCTTCCCTCTTAGCCTATAGTCAAGGATGTTCTCGACTTCAAATTCCTCTTGACCATCCACCTGGATGGGCGAAGGTGGAATGGGAACTCGCCCAACAAAAGAGTTAACAGTCACAGGTTTTAATAAGGCGGAATGGAAAACTGAATGAACACGCCAAGAGTCAGGGAGTCTTAACTGGAATGCCACAGGGTTCACCTGCTTGATAATCTCGAAAGGACCAAGGAAACGATGCCCAAGCTTTCGTGTAGGGCAAGACAGTTTAAGGTTCGCCGAGGAAAGCCATACCTTGTCACCCACCTTGAATTCGGGGTCCTTGCGTCTCTTTCTATCAGCATACGTCTTGAAGTTTTGCTGAGCTTTCTTAATAGACCCTTGAAGGAACTTATAATTCTCCTTTAAAAACAACAGACGATCCTTCACAGCAGGAACAGTAATCTCACCGAGAGAGGAAGGAAAAATAGCAGGGTGCAGTCCGTAGTTGGCAAAAAAAGGAGATTGTTGAATGGAGTGATGAAAATTGTTATTATAGGCAAATTCTGCGAGGGGTAATAAGGAAACCCAATCATCTTGGCGGTAAGAGGTAAAGCATCTTAGATATTGTTCTAGAGTCTGATTGGTCCTCTCAGTCTGCCCGTTAGATTGAGGATGAAAGGCAGAGGAGAGAGACACCTTAATTTGTAACGCTCGGCATAACGATCTCCAGAACTGGGACGTAAATTGGGTTCCTCTATCTGAAACAACGTCATCAGGCACCCCATGTAATCTAACGATCTCTTTTATAAAATATTCGGCGGTGCAAGCGGCAGAAGGAAGCTTGGGAAGAGGTATGAAATGAGCCATCTTGGTTAGTCGATCCACCACAACAAAAATGGTAGTTTGTCCAGAGGACGGTGGCAGGTCCGAAATGAAATCCATAGAGATGGAACCCCATGGTCTAGCGGGGACTGGAAGTGGAAGAAGCGAGCCTAAAGGTTTGGTACGGGAGTCTTTGGACCTCGCACAGACATCACAGGACCTGGTATAGTCAATACAGTCAGTAGTCAATTTTGGCCAATATGATAGTCTTTTTGATACCAGGGTGACCAGCCAACTTAGAGTCATGAATGGTACGAAGGACCTCCAGGTGTAAGCTTTCAGGCACAAAGATCTTATCTTTGAAAAAGAAAAGTCCATCCTTGGGAGTTAAGTTCCAACCAGGAGAAATGGAAACTGAGGCTTGTTTAATTTGGTCCATCAAGGAGCATTGGATGGACAAAAAATTTTGTGGTAAAAGGACAGTCTCAGGTCGAGTCGGAGTGGTTTCCTGAGAAGAGTGAATCCTGGATAGGGCATCCGCCTTGACATTCTTAGAGCCAGGGCGATAGGTTAGGTGGAAGTTAAATCGCATAAAGAAAAGCGCCCAGCGAGCCTGACGAGGCCTAAGTCTCTTGGCAACACGTAGGTATTCCAGGTTTTTGTGGTCTGTATAAATCAGGATAGGGTTAAGACCTCCTTCCAAGAGGTACCGCCATTCTTCTAAAGCGAGTTTGATGGCTAGGAGTTCCCTATCTGCCACGTCATAATTTTGTTCAGATTTATTCATTTTCCGAGAAAAATAGGCCACCGGATGGAGAGCACCAGAAGGGGGAATCCTTTGGGAAAGTACAGCTCCAACTGCGGATTCAGAGGCATCCACTTCCAAAATAAAAGGTTTCGTGGGGTCAGGATGCTGAAGGATAGGTGCAGTGGTAAAAATAGTTTTTAAAGTCTCAAAAGCTGTTTGAGCTTGGGAAGTCCAAACAAATTTGTAATTCAAACTGGTTAGCTGAGTAATGGGGAGAATGATCTGTGAAAAACCTTTAATAAATTTCCTGTAAAAATTTGCGAAACCAATGAAGCGTTGGACCTCTTTTCTAGAGGCAGGAACTGGCCAGTTCAAGATGGCTGAGACCTTACTTTGGTCCATTTGAACTCCATTGGCAGAAATAATAAAACCCAGAAACTCAACAGAAGTCTTATCGAAATCACATTTTTCAAATTTAACAAATAGCTGGTGTGAACGAAGTCGTGAAAATATTTTCTTCATATGGAGTCGATGTTCAGCCAAGGATTTGGAAAAAATTAAGATGTCGTCTAAGTAAATAATAACGAAAATGTCCAAATAATCTCTGAAAACGTCATTGACGAAGTGTTGGAAAGTCGCAGGTGCGTTACAGAGGCCGAAAGGCATGACCAAGTATTCAAAATGTCCATATCTGGTACGGAACGCAGTTTTCCATTCATCTCCCTCTCTTATTCTGACCAAGTTGTAGGCCCCTCTAAGGTCAAGCTTTGAGAAAATTGTCGCCTCCCGGAGTCTTTGAAAAAGTTCTGGAATTAATGGTAAAGGGTACCTGTTCTTGATTGTTATGTCATTAAGATTCCGGTAGTCAATGCAGGGTCTTAGAGTGTGATCTTTTTTTTCCACAAAGAAGATCCCTGCTCCAGCTGGGGAAGTTGAGGGACGAATAAAACCTTTGGTTAGGTTCTCTTCCAAATAATCGCGAAGCACCTTTAACTCTGGCTCTGCTAGTGGGTAGATACGCCCAAACGGTATTTGGGATCCTGGCAGAAGGTCAATAGGGCAGTCATATTTCCGATGCGGAGGCAAAGAATCGGCCTTTCTTTTGTCGAAAACGTCAAGGAATTCGTAGTACTCGGAGGGTAAACCGGGAAATTTTTCAGATAGTTTCTCAGAGGAGATGCAACACAATTCTTGGTGACCTGAAAGAAGGCAATTGTCATGACAAAACTGAGAAGAGAATGTAATCTTGCCTTTTTCCCACTCCACTACAGGGTTGTGTTTGCGCAGCCAAGGTAAGCCGATAATAATAGGCGACAGAGGAGAAGCCACCACATCAAATTTTAACATCTCAAAGTGGATTTTATTCATACACACACGTAAAGGAATGGACTCCTTTAGGATGGGACCGGAACTAATTGGGGAACCATCAGCAATTCTGATGAGGAGAGGAAGTGACTTGGTCAGTAAGGGGATCTTGTGGCAGTCCGCAACCTTAGAGTCCAAAAAACAACCGCTAGCTCCGGAGTCCAGGATGGCCGGAAGTACCAGGACCTTGTCTTCCCACTGTAGAGAGAGAGAGAAAGTGAGCAACGGAGAAAAATGTAGCTGAGGTGCAGCGGTACTCAGGGAAGGGACCTTACGAGGAGGAGATGGACGAGTTGGACAGGTGCTGATTAGATGACCAGATAGCCCACAGTAAAGGCAAAGGTTTAGCCTCCTACGCCGGATACGCTCCTCGGGGGACAGAGAAGGTCGTAGTGAACCTAACTGCATGGGTTCCGGTTCTGGAGACGAGGCGACCTCGGAATCAACCCGAATCGGAGGAGAAGCCTTAGGCAAAACCCAGGATGATGGGAAAGGGGTAGCTTTTTCCAGCCTTCTTTCTCTAAGGCGTTGGTCGATCTGGATGGATAACTGGATGAGTTCTTCCAAGGAGTCAGGCACTCCTACCCTTGCCAGTTCGTCCTTTAGGGTAGCGGAGAGACCAAGGCGGAATTGATGTTTGAGAGCCGCTTGGTTCCAGTCAGTATCTGCAGCAAATTTTCGAAAGTTCATTGTAAAATCTTCCACAGGACGGGCACCTTGTCGGAGGTTCCTTAAGGCAGCTTCAGCTGTAGTTACACGATGGGGGTCGTCATACAGCACGGCTTACAAAAGTTCTAAAAGTGCTGCGATCTCCAGAAAACTTGTCTGGGAGCGGGATCTTGGGCTCAGGAGCAGGTGGACTGGCTGTGGCACCCATCAGAGGTGGAGGTGCGGACACGGGAGCAGGAGGCGGAGCAGGATACTGAATAGCCTGTAGCTGTTCTTGTACTTCATTGTAGTCCGCTCGGAGTTCTCTCACAGCATGAGCAAGGGCTGCAATCTGTTGCGTGAGGGCGGTAAGAGGAGATACATCTTCCTCTGGATCCATGGCTTGGTTATACTGTCAAGCCAATCTGGTCCGATGAGCAATGTCACCCACAAGCACCTCGCACTAGGCTGGAGGCTTAACCTGAAGATGAGACAGGAAGCGCAGCAGTGGAGAGAGGCTGGAAGGCCGAACAATGAAGTACCAAGGATTAGGCAGCAGAGTAGTCAAACGGGTCCGGGTCAAGGGCAGGCAGCAGGGTTCACAGACGAGATAACAGGCGTAGGGTCAAATCACAGAAATTCAGAAGTAGGAATACGCTAGGCACACTGAAAGCGATAACCAAGCACTGATTGCTTGTTTCTAGGCTTATTTAAAGTGTCCCGCGAGATAGCGCGACGTCATGGCGTCATTACGCATGCGTAATGACGCAGGCGTCAAGTCGCACGCTCATTGCGTGCGTCAAAGCGCGCGCGGCGCCTACGTGAATGCGTCAGACGCGGCGCCGTCGCGTGTTGGAACGCACGATGCCGCGTGCGTTCCACGGATCCCCGCCGCGCCTTAGGTCCCGGGACTCGCTGCGGGTAGGTAGTCTTACAGTGTGTCTCTCTTTGTAATCTGTGCAGAAAAAAGGCCAGCAAGCAATCCACCTTGTGTGGCAATAACCTTAATATTGATACAATTAGAATGAAACGATTGGGCGAGCAGTTTAACAGCCAAGACCATGCTAATCACACAAGCACTAATTGATCAACAAAGTGATAAATGTCAAAAACTACAGAACATTCTACAGATTAAGCAAGCATTGCACTAGTGAATTTAAAACATATACATGGTAAAACATCAGACATGGATGTACAGTACCATTTTACTTTTTTCTCAAGTACACTTTTGATCTTACTTACAGTGTGGGTGACTTACCGTTTAACCCTTTCCTATACACACCTAGGCAACCAATCAAAACGTTGCTGGTCACCTGTTGCACAGCAAGCATCCTATTGAAATAAAAGTGGGAGGAACAATTACAAACCAGTTTTACAGGAGAACAGTGGGGCATAGCTTTACGTTTGAAATCACCCTCTATTAAAAACCTTTTTGAAAAACTACAGTGCTGAGGTAGACATATTTGTATATGTGGTGGAAATGTAAGTGCTATATAAGTCTATTTTTAAAAGTTTTTAGCCTGTTTTATAATTGTGCCACTATAAAGTAGACCCTATATTGCTGAAATTTAGTGGATGAGAAAGATAACTATGAAATGAGGGCATTTCATAAAAACCTGGATATTCAGCAGATACAACAATAATTTGTTTGACTTGTTTGTTAACATTGTTATTTTTATGTTTGGTTATCTAATTTATTTCAGCTGTAATATGTATTTTTTAGTTGTTCTCCTTTCACTGAACAGTGGCTGTGAATTACTGCCAGCAAGCAACTCAGCTCAGCAATGGTAAATAAGCCCTAATACTGAATACTTTTGAGTAAACATCATGAAAGTTCAAATAAATGCCAATATAAGAAAGGCTTGTTTGATCATGGCTTGATCATTGTTTGTATCTTTGTCATATGGCTACTAAATTGCATTCCACCAAAAAAAAGCCTCTGCTTCTTAGGTCACGGCATCATGTTCAAACCTCACTCGCTATGTTCTTGTGTTGCCCAAGTCCTCCTATTCTGTGTGATGTTGCAAATAGTACTTGATATGCACAGGTACCTTGTGCATCTGAATGAATCTGAGTGAATCTGTCCCGTTTCGCTTCTCTGGAAAATGTATGAAACTACATGAAAATTTGCGAAACAGCGAAAAATCCGCACACCGTGCTTGTAGCGACTCCAAATTTGATGCAACTGCAACTTTTTTTGACGCACAACAAATTTTTGCACTGTGAATTTTCATGGAGGCTTCGCAAAACAATTCGCCAATGGCGAAATGCAGAAATTCGCTGCAAATCCATGCCTGGTGAAAAAATTCGCTCATCACTACATATTAGTAATTTATTGGAAACACTTGTATGTAGTGTCCAGTATTTATTGGCTATATTATACAAAACAATAGGTTTCTATGTACAAAATGTCAGTGCATTACCTTAATAAGCCCCTGGAGACTTTTAGAATCCAGCCTGACAATGTTAATGCTATTAACATTGCTATTGCTTTTTGTTGTCCTATGTCCACACTCATCTCCTCCTCCCTCATTAAGTCCATGTTCTTTCAAATTTGCAATTAAGGGGCTTTATAGGCCTGCTTCCTGAAACAAATATTTGCTTGATCATTGAAGCCTCCTAGCCTTATCCAGAGTTAATCTGTTTTCCTGTAATTCCCTTGCCTGGTTCCTGCCATGCTCCCGAGTCCCTGGCTGTTTCCCTGTTCTGTGCCTTTGTTCCTGTGCTCCTGTCCCCTTGCTTGATTCCTGTTTGCCCACCTGGTATTGACTTTGGCCTGTTTACTGAACTTTCCTTGCTTGCGGCCTGCCCAGACCTTCTGCAAGTTTTACAGACTTGTTTGCCTCCTGCCTCTGGCCACTGGCCTGATATAAGGACATGAGTATTTTAGTTCACTTTGCACTATATGCATTGTGCTGTTTGTATGTATGTATGTATAACTTTATTTATAAAGCGCCACAAGGGTACGCAGCGCTGTACAGTCTTGCAGAATACAAAATTACACACAGGGAGGACGAGTGATATAATAAATAAATACAATAAATACATATATGTATTTATGGACACAATTGGCACCCGCAGTGGTGTAATTCCTTACCTAGATTGGTATGGATCTCTGAAGCAGTGCCTATTGAGGTATATGCGGCGGCCTTAACAATCCATTAGGCATCTGCAGGATGTTGACCGATTTTTTGCCTTTAAAAGCAGTCACACGCATTAACACTGATGTTGCTGTCTTTGACATTATGCATGCCCGATACAGCACTACTCGGTATGCTTTGCGGTGCATCTAACACCACTGGAGCTTTCTAACTACTCCATCCAGTACTCACACTGGTGCCCTATTGGCTGAGACTTATGCTTTGAACATCCTGTGTGCGCTTCTCTTCCTTATATACAACTACCACCACAGCGTATTTATTTATTCCTGGCTCCGAATTGACATGCTTCGTGTGTCTACCATTGGCTGTTCCAAACATGTTATTTTTCCTCTCTGCAGGCTCTCTGCACATTCTTTATCTACTGTTCACTACCTTTCACTTTATCACGTTTCATTTCTTTTTTCTAGCTATGTTCTTTTATTCCTATCTTTTATTTTCTATTTATTACCTATTTTTGTTTCATTGTATATCTTTTATTTTTATTTTTATGTTTATGTGTATTTTCTAATTTCTTTTTCTATTTCACATCCTGTATTCTTTCTCCCTTGAATTAGATACTGTGCTACTTGCACTCTTAGTTCCAATATTTCTTTCTAGTTATTTGCACCGATCCCTAAGCTTTCTTCCCCCACTGGACGTTGCTATGACTACTGAGATAAGCAGGCTCCGTACGATGACGTCACTCTCCCTCAGCCCGATCTGATATGAGCCCCGGCACCTCTGCCTGTGCTACGTTTGTTCTGGTAACTTTCTTCTTGCCTCTTAACACCATCAGGGCTGTGTTTTCATTGCATGACCATATTGTTTGACTGCTCTATCCTTTGGCTCGATCTGACATGAGCCCTAGCACCGCTGTTTGTGCTACGATTGATCCGGTAATTCTGTATGTGGCTCTAACAGTACTAGGGCTGTGACTAATTGTACTATATGACTGCATCTCCTGAACGTACTACATGTCTACTTTTGATGTTCTCCTGTTGCTGTACTTGTTTTTATTATATGCTATTTGTTTGCCAGCTTCTTCTCCTTACTATGTGTTTTTGATCATGTCTATTCACACAATTTGTTTATTCTGGTCACCATGGTTACCATTATTCCTGTTTGGCGCCCTTTTTTTACTAGGGTGGGCTTTTTAAGGGGGTGGGTTCTCACTGTCTTTTGGTTTTTTTTCCCTGAGGAAGAGCACAGTTGGTGCTCGAAACGTTGGATCTTTTTGCTTAAATAAACTTACTATATTTTTGCCAAGTCCTGGTGAGTGCAGCTCTTTTTTCTTGCTTTATATTTTTTAGCCAGCACCCTGGGCATTTGAATTTCAATAGGGTGTGCTCCGTTTGTACTTGCTATATGTATATATATATATATATATATATATATATATATAAGTGCCATGTGGTAAGAGACACAGTAGGAAGGAGGTCCCTGCCCCGTAGAGCTTACAATCTGAGTTTCCTTGTTTCATCATTATTAAATCACCATTTTTAATAACAACCTGTTCCCTGCCTTTCATCAAGTTAAATGTATGTATCACTTGGGTTTTACAGCAAATACAGCCTGTCAGTCATTCACCTGTGGCCAGACCTGACATTGAAGCAAATTGAATAACTGCATACTTTCCTTCTTAAACCTCTCTTTCCCCTTCCCGGACGACCTTCATTTTTCTTGTATTCCTTATCTAACTGTAAAAATAACATGCATGCATATATATTAATGACTTTTTGTTATACGGTATAAATACTCAAACTCCGCTGTATGTACCATATGTATAGTTTTCATATTTATTTACTTTACTCACTATACATTTTAGTATGTGTCGTTTACCCCAGGATTGAAAATCACATAAAGAATTATTTGAAGAAATTATCATAATCCTTTGTCATTGATAATTGGTGCCACATAATAAAACAATTATATAAACCAGTGCTGTCCAACTTCTGCGGTGCCGAGGGCCGGAATTTCTTGCGCATACATGGTGGAGGGCCGCTAATGGAAGCCAGTTTTGACCACTCCCCCCTTTTAAACCACACCCACTTCAAACCACACCCATTTTATCACAATGGTGGTTGTGCAACAAAAACCCAAATGCTTGGTCCTCACTGCAGGGATATCAACCATCATTCATATGTGAAAGAATTATATTATGTCATATTAAGACATACCCTAAAATCCATATGACTACTCCTCCCCTGTGGATAGCACAGCAACCCCCAGCATATAATTACAAACCTTAGGGAACATTTAATGGCTATTTCCAACTGCTAACAAACTCCCTGCCAGGTTCACCTCCCACAGGCACCTACTTGTGTGTGCCATACTCTGCCTGCCCTATGATGCCTGTGTCTGCCATATGCTGCCTGTGTGTGCCATACTCTGCCTGCCCTATGATGCCTGTGTGTGCCATACTCTGCCCTACCCTGCCTGTGTGTGCCATACTCTCCCTGCCCTATGCTGCCTGTGTGTTCAATACCCTCTCTGTCCTATGCTGCCTGTTTGTGCCATACCCTCCCTGCCCTATGCTGCCTATGTGCCATACTCTGGATACCCTATGCTGCCTACACACAGACAGCATAGTCCAGGCACTACATACAATGTCTGAGGTGTGAACAGACAAACAATGTGGGTGATTACAGCCTGAGCCTGAGGTGTGAACACTGCAGGGGGTGAACAATGCAGAGATTAAAAGGTGTGAACAGTACAGGGGATTAAATATTTAAACAATACAGGAGGATTACAGCCTGAATCTGAAGTGAGAACCATGCAGGGGGTGCAGTTAATCTCAGTACTGAAACCATTTAAAGTTTACACAAGGGTAAACCATCAAAGCAGCCAGACAGGTGGAGGGCCACACAGAGGGGGCCCGCGGGCCGCAAGTTGGACAGCACTGATGTAAACTATATACAATTTCGTAGCCCCCCCCCCCTCATAACCAGATCAGTGTCCAAGTGAAGTCGTGAACAGGCCTGTGCCTGTTTTTAGGGAAGGATTCTGAGACCATTCCACATACATTACTCCATCTTTTTGAGTCCTTTCAACCAACTGTGGGGTCTAAATCAAAAGCACTGAATTGGGGCTTTGCTATAAAAATGCAGCTTTTTGTGTTATCTTTTATTGCTTTTAAAATAAAACAGTTTTTATTAAAAAAATCTTTATAATCAAATACCTTGCATATCTAAGGGTTGAACTTGATGGACCCTGGTCTTTTTTCAACCCTATGTATGTAACTATATATAAATCTAAGAGAATAGTAGGGTATAACTTCTGTGTCATGGCTGGTTTTCTGTGATGTTTCACAAACTGGTAACTCGGTCAAAAGCAGGTCATAGAATCCATTATGATTATTCTGGATCTTTTGTAGCTCATAGTCAAGTTTTGTAAAGTTCATAGTCACATTTATAGCTGGCTATAAATTTAAGCTTCATGTTAAAATCCTTGGTGGTCTGCCCAGCCTAAAGCAAGAGCAGTTTTTAAGATTAGTTTTTCCCTTTGTGGATGCATTATTTTCTATACATCTTGAAAACCATAACTGTAGCCATTTGAAATTTCTATTCTAACTTGAACTCTTCAACACCACTATCTTAGGTCTAAATTCTTTTTTTTTTTTGCCTTATGAGGACCCTCATGGGAAATGTTCTGGCAATATCACTACAGTAGGCATGGAAACTCAATGTTCCCATGGCTTATCTATTTTTAAACAAAGCTGAGGTTTTTTTTTTTGTTGGTTTCCCCATGACTGGTAAAAGGAGTTGTGTCCAAGAGTCATGACTATGAACTGTTTATACTACTTCAGATACAAAACATCCTTAACCATTTGTCTACAAGTGGCCACAGGCTCTTTTTCCAATCTTTTACACTGAATTGAAGAGAAGAGAAATAGAAGATAATCCCTATGGTCCTTGTGAAATAGATAATTAGATTACCAGCGGACAGAGGAGAGTCCACCTGCATAATGGACTTCTGGTTAAATGTAAACCAAAACACTTACTACAAAGGGGTGGCAGAAGGGGTTGTTTCCTGGTAATCTAATTATCTGATATGATGTGTCTTCAATTTCCAAGTTTGCCTTTTTTTTATCTAAAAATCAATGGATTTTTTTGTTGTAAAATTAAAAAAATAGGGAAAAAAAATTTGCTCAACCCAATCCCTATTCATTGAACTCATGTTGAACCAGTGGGTATAGTGCCCATTTAATCTTCTGACAAAGGGTTAAATAGGTCAAGAAATGTTAAATGTGTAAATCTGTAGTTCTGTTCTGTGTACTGGTGGGCAGTAATGAGCAAGGCTGCCTTGCTCTGCCAGTGCTGTACTTTGCATGCTGCAGATGCCGAGTAGTCAAAAGTGAACTCGCAATATTATAGTTTGCGAAAAAATTTGCAACACCACATTTCTAGGACTTTTACTTGCATTTACTCTAACTTGTTAAAGAAGCTCCTTTCCACTTTGAAAGTTCAGTTTAGAAAAAAGGCTCTCATACTGCCAGCTTTTCCAATCCCATTGGCTGATTCGGAAGGCAAGGGGTGAATAATAATTACATCTGCATTTGTTTATGCTGGATCAGGCATTCATGCCAGACATTCTGGATATTCAACTCTGTGTCCTGCAGCCATATATCATGGATTTTATATAATGTATTATTTATATTACCTGTATCATGTGGTAAAAATATTTATGCAATGTATTTATTCATGTGATGTATTGTTCTTATTTTATCATTTTTATATGGATCATTAATAGGGATGCACTGTATCCTGAATTCAGCCAAATTCATGCCTTTTTCAGTAGGATTTGGCAAAATCCAAGTGTCTGGCTAAACCAAATACTGCCCCTTGGGGGCTGATCTAGTATTGCTTAAACCCCTATGCTTCAGCAATTGGTTACTTAAACCACGCATGGTTTCTGTATTTGATTACCTTGGTTAGCAGCCGAATGTTTTTTTTTCCCAAGTGGGGTTTTGAAATAAAAAAAACCTTAGTAGGTTTTAGGTGCTGAGCTGCATACAGAAACCATGTGAGTTGCATGTCACACATTGTTTAGAAATAGTATAGCATCTCGTAAAGTTTGGCTTTATTTTGTGTAATCCAGCCTATATGACAGTTTGATGTTAATGCCCACTGGATTTTAAGTGCCCAAAAATGTATTTTAATTGATATTTTCTGCAAAATATTGTAACTAAACAATTAGGGATTTTGATGGATGTATACTAGCTTTATGACTTACTATGCTTTTCCATTAGTACATGAGGTATTCTACTGTCTCCATGGGATTCATTGGATTACTCCGCTTATTACTTGTTACTGACTTCATCATATATACAAAATCTATGGCATTCAATGAAGTGGCAACCATAAATAAAATACGTTGTACTGTAATTTCTGGATTACACTAGTTACCTAGCATTTTGCTTACTTGCAAAGACTGTAGTTTAAAGGGCCTTGCAGCAATCACTACTGTAGTGCAATCCATTATATAGCCAAAAATACCTGGACTGCTGTCTGTGCTATAAATGCAAGAATATTAATATGAAGTTGGTCCTCATTTTGCCTCTACTTTTCTGGGAAGGCATTGGTGTATTTGTTTCCATTTAGCCACAAAAAATACACATGGAACTACTGTTGGATTTCTAATTCTTACAGATGTTCAGTTGGTTTTAGGACAGGCTTTGTGCAGACCAGCAAGTTCTTGTACACCCATCTTATCAAAGCAATTCTGTACAGACCTCAATTTATACATCCATATTTATATTAAAGAGCAATCTATTATGATCACTAGTGTTTTAATTTCTATGACAACAGAGACAACAACCTGCAGGAATATTTTTTAAGTGTGTTTAACTCAACCCCCTTGTGCTTCCTACATGCTTCTGTGTATGGTTCAGATTTGTGGTCAAACGAGCACAGTTTTTTAACTGGTACAAACCTTTGCATGTTGTGTATCTGACACAAGGGGGGAGATTTACTAAGGCACGAACGCTTCAAATGTGTCCGAATGCGTTTCATAATGTGCAGGTTTTTTGCAACAATTTTGTCACAACTTTTTTGTATCTTGCGACAATTTTTCGCCACCATCACAACTTTTTTGTAGTTTGCGACAAATTCGTATTGTCGCGCAGAGTATGAAAGTTTCAGATTCATTCAAGCTTCAGTATCGTGACTTTCTTTGGGCCAGGTTGGAGCTGCAGAGTGCCATTTATTCCTCTGTGAGGCTTCCAAAATCATGTTAAGTTGGAAAGGTTTTTCCGCCGTTTACGATCGTTAAATACGCAACGACGACAAATTAGTTGCGCAAAATACGATAAAGTTGCGACAGCGACGAAAAAGTCGCAAAATTTTCGTTTCCAATCCGAATTTTTGCCATTCGGGATTCGAATTCATGCTTTGGTAAATCTGCCCCAAAATGTTGAGCTGCTTAGTAACACCCACAATTAAAATGGAATTCTGACAAACTTTCTGTTTTGTAATATTTGCACGTTGTTCTAGTTTATTAAAGTCTTTGGAAGTATTTATTTATAGTCTGTATATGCAAAAATGTAAGAACTTACATTGTTATTAACTCTTTTACTGCCAACGACGTATGGGATACGTCGTGGCAGTAAAAGGGCTTAAATGCCAACGACGTGTCCCATACGTCGTTGGCATTTAAGCGCTGCTGCAGAGAGCTTCTAACAATGACAGCCCCCCTGGGCAATGTGCCAGGGGGGCTGTCATGAGGGTCCTGCTATCGATCGGGTCGCAGGACCCACCAGGAAGCAGCAGACGCGATCGCATCGCGTCTTCTGCTTCCTGCTTCCTACTTCCCCCCCAGCGCCGGCCCAACTGAAGAGGAGCGATCGGGTCTTCAGGACAGGTAAGGACTTTTCTTTATTCTTGCATTCACACACTTAGACACACACTTACATACATTTATACACACTTACATACATTTACACACACTTACAGCACACATTTTAGCATTTTTATTTTTTTTTTTGTTTTTTTTTCACACTTTTATACACTTATTTACACTCATATACACACTTACACACTATCACACAACTTTTACACATGTACACACATGTATACACAAACACTTTGGGGTTTTTTTTTGGTTTTTTTTTCATTTTACCACTTTGATTTTAGTTTCTTTTACCTAAAAACTGTTTATTTTGACAGCGTGACTATTGGATCAGATATTCTGACCACTAATTACACTGTCATGTGACTTATTTTGTTGTTTCACTGATTTGCACAATTTTTGTGGTTTTATCACATTTTATCTCTGTATAAGTGTTCCTAATCTGTTTTTAGCGTAGCTTTGCCAGGTGTAACTTTGGTGTACAAAAATAACTTTGCCTATTTTGAATTCATCAGAATGTGTACTTTCCAAAAATATATGGTTTTCTGGGGGTCTGTGTATAGTTAGGGGGGGTTACTGCACATAATACACTGACAGGGGGCTCTGTGTGCAAGTTGGCAGGCGAGAAATCCATATGCGCTATTTTCATTTTGGGTTCAGCACATACCGCAGACTTTGGTATATCTATTCATATTGGGCATCAAACTGTTCAGTAGACCTCTGGTGTTCCTATTTGGGGTGACTTGCCTTTGTACGCAAGAAATTGTGTGAGATAAATGCGGCAAATTGCAACATTTTTAGGCGATTTTCTGAAATGTCATAAAAACCAATAAATTTAGGAAAGCTCCGCAGATTGGTACATCAAACTGTTCAGTAGACCATAGGTGTTCCTATTTGGGGTGATTTGTCTTTATCTGTCTTTATCAAGAAATTGTGAGAGATAAGAGCGGCAAATTGCAACATTTTTATGCGATTTTCGAAATGTCATATAAATCTGCAAACTTAGGAAAGCTTTACAACTTGGTACTTTGAAGCAAGAAGAAATGCTTACCCATTATAGATTCGGGGGGATGTGTACTTTCCAAAAATATATGGCTTTCTGGGGTGAGTGTACTTTTTTTGTAGCATTATCCCACATAAAGGATGTAAATGTGTTGATTTTGCAGGAGCTGAAATGATAGATCATATTGGGGTATGTTCACATTGGGGCCCCCACATGCCACATACTTAGGTAAACCTATACATATTGGGCATCAAACTGTTCAGTGAACCCCTGGCATTCATATGTATGGTGTTTTATCTCGGTACCTAATGCTATGCGGGATATAAGATGCTGCAAAGTGGAAGCTTTGAGGGGATTTTTGGAAATGTCATCAAAATTGCTAATTTTAGAAAAGCTGTGTGGCTTGGTACTTTGGAGTAGAAAGACATGGGTACCCATTTTAGATTCGGGGGAATGTGTACTTTCCAAAAATATATGACTTTCTGGGGTGAGCGTACTTTTTACTAGCTTTATCCCACATATAATGATGTAAATGTGTTGATTTTGCAGGAGCTGAAATGATAGATCATAAGGGGGTATGTTCCCATTGGGGCCCCTACATGCCACATACTCAGGTAAACCTATACATATTGGGCATCAAACTGTTCAGTGGACCCCTGGCGTTCATATTTAGGGTGTTTTATCTTGGTACCTAATGCTATGTGGGAGATAAGATGCTGCAAAGTGGAAGCTTTGAGGGGATTTTTGGAAATGTCATCAAAATTGCTCATTTTAGAAAAGCTGTGTGGCTTGGTACTTTGGAGTAGAAAGACATGGCTACCCATTTTAGATTCGGGGGAATGTGTACTTTCCAAAAATATATGACTTTCTGGGGTGAGCGTACTTTTTACTAGCTTTATCCCACATATAATGATGTAAATGTGTTGATTTTGCAGGAGCTGAAATGACAGAAATGACAGTACATATGGGGGTATGTTCACATTGGGGCCCCTACATGCCAAATACTTTGGTAAACCTATACATATTGGGCATCAAACTGTTCAGTGGACCCCTGGTGTTCAAATTCAGGGTGTTTTATCTTGGTACCTAATGCTATGTGGGAGATAAGATGCTGCAAAGTGGAAGCTTTGAGGGGATTTTCGGCAATGTCATCAAAATTGCTAACTTTAGAAAAGCTGTGCGGCTTGGTACTTTGGAGTAGAAAGACATGGGTACCCATTTTAGATTCGGGGAATGTGTACTTTCCAAAAATATATGACTTTCTGGGGTGAGCGTACTTTTTTGTAGCTTTATCCCACATATAATGATGTAAATGTGTTGATTTTGCAGGAGCTGAAATTACAGAAATGACAGTATATATGGGGGTATATTCACATTGGGGCCCCTACATGCCACATACTTAAGTAAACCTATACATATTGGACATCAAACTGTTCAGTGGACCCCTGGTGTTCAAATTCAGGGTGTTTTATCTTGGTACCTAATGCTATGTGGGAGATAAGATGCTGCAAAGTGGAAGCTTTGAGGGGATTTTTTGAAATGTCATCAAAATTGCTAATTTTAGAAAAGTTGTGCGGCTTGGTACTTTGGAGTAGAAAGACATGGGTACCCATTTTAGATTCGGGGGAATGTGTACTTTCCAAAAATATATGACTTTCTGGGGTGAGCGTACTTATTACTAGCTTTATCCCACATATAATGATGTAAATGTGTTGATTTTGCAGGAGCTGAAATGATAGAAATGACAGTACATACTGTATGGGGTATGTTCACATTGGGGCCCCTACATGCCACATACTTAGGTAAACCTATACATATTGGGCATCAAACTGTTCAGTGGACCCCTGGCATTCATATTTAGTGTGTTTTATTTGGTTACTTTATGACCTGTAGGAGATAAGATACTATAGACTGGAAGCTTTGAAGCGATTTTTAAAAAAAATCACAAATTTTGATAAAAACCAATAACTTTAGGAAAGCATTGCGACTTGATAGTTTGAAGTAGACAGACAGTTGTGCCTATTCTGTATTCCCCAGAATCTGTTCTTTCCAAAAATGTACAATTTTCTGGGATAAACCTTCTGTTAGTGGAATTTTTGGCCTTGAAATCTAAAGTATGCAGCTTTCTGGAGCAGTGCTTTGGAAATTTGGTAGTGTACTGCTGGGAGTTTTTGACCTATACAAGTGAGAAATCTCCATAAAACTATATATATATATATTTGGTATTGGCACGTTCAGGAGACATGGGACTTTCCAAATCAGTTGTATATTCGTGCATAAAATAATTTTTGTTTCTAGTATGTGTGATTATATTATGGAAATTTTTTTTTTTGCATTTTTAGACATTTAGAAGCCTATATCTTGTTACAGAATTGGAATTACACAAAAATTCTACCATATTTTGAAAGCTTAAGTTGTTCTGAAAAAAACGATATATTGTTTTCCTGGGTAAACTAAAAGTCCCCCCGAGGAAAGGCCCCTAAAGTGAAACAGTGCAAAATGTTCAAAAACTGTCTGGCAATACAAGTTCCGCTTTGACTAAAATGGCTGGCAGTAAAAGTGTTAAATCTTGTTAATGTTTGTACCATTTCATTCACCTAAAGCTTTGCACCTTATTTAAAACCATTGGAACCCTGTATTTAGTTACCTTATAGCATGAAGGCTGTTATTGCTTGCCTGTGTCTACCTGTGCAAACTAGAATAAGCATAAGCTATTGTGTTTAAAACAGCAGATTTTTTTTTCTTTTAGCAATATTAACCATCATGACCTAGGAAAATGAAAGGAAATGGTTTATCAGAACTGTCAGATTCAATATAGCTAATAAAAGCACGGATAGATGTTTATTACATTGCTGAGACAGATCATTTCTGTACAGAAATTGAGAATGACCTTTACTGATGGCTTTTATCTGCCCGGTATCCTAGAGTAGAAGCAGGTAGAAAATAAAAATGTATCTTGTAATGTTTTATTCACTAAATCATATTCTATTCTATTTTAAACAGGTACATACAGTATTTAAGATATGCAGGTGAATGCATTTATAAGGCATTTTTGTTGTATTAATGACTTGTCATTGGAATTCCAAAGAACAGTGGACTCAACAAAATTTAAGTAAACATTCATGTAATGAATACATTATCCTTTAGATACAGCAGACCTGTATAGTCCCCAGATGTTAATGATCACAAATGGTATACAAAGCAATTTACAGCACTGAGCAGGGTTTGATATCAGACTTTTAAACAGAAAAAACATCATGATTAGGGTGAAAAGAGCTAAAAGGCAGTACAGAAGGTATTCACATAACTCATGCTATTTACATGAATTGCTTTAAAGTTAAAAATTGGAGTCTTTAACCCTGTATTGTAAATTGTTCTGTGCATGGGTTTTTTCTTAAAAAAATATAGGAAGGTAGAGAATAGTATCAAAGTAATCCTGTCATCACATATAAATTTGCTGCTCATCTTTGTGAAATTGGAATTAACATAGAGCTGTGTTTCCAACCCCATGGTGCTGGGTACTGGGGCAAAATGTTTCCCACTCCTTTATGAACTTTTGCATTGTAAAAAGCAGACTGTTGTAGCTCAGTGCTGTCTCCCTTCCCAGAGAAAAAACCTATGTCACCCCTAACTTACTACAAATTGCTATCCCCCAAATAGCAAATTCTGATGCATATGTGCACAAAATATTACCTCCATTGTGTGTGCTGACTAGGGATGTACCAAACCCACCCCGACGGATTCTGACGAATCCTGAACCGAATCCTAATTAGCATGTGCTAATGAGGACAGGGAAGGGTAAAAATGTGCCGCGCTGAATGCTAATTAGCATATGCTAATTTAAGCTAATTCGGATTCAGTTCAGCCGGGACCGTGGATTCGGCCGAAACCGAATCCTTCAAAAAAATGCTCGATTCAAGCTGAATCCCAAACCAAATCCGGGATTTGGTGCATCCCTAGTGCTTACTTCATTCCCAACATGCAGAGCTTTTTCTCATATTACTTCCTGGGACATAACTAGTTTAATAACAACTGCTGGATATTTTTTTCCTGTGGTGGAATAAAAGTAAATTAAAACTCCAAATTATTAGGTTTCATAATGGTAGATAAAACTAAATGGTATTAAAACTAGTTTTCATTTATAAATATTATAAACATTCTTTCTCTCTCTCTCTTTATCTCTTTTTGTTTAAAAGGAATACTTCTTACCCTTAGCTCTCTGCTAAAGCCAAGGGTTACTATTCTTTCTTAATTCTACTTGACCTGAGAGCAGCCTCTGATGATGTTGATCATTCCTTGTTATTTCTTATTCTGGGTAACCCTATATTAACATTGCCCCTCAGTGACCACAATGATGCCAGAATTCTGGAGGAAATTGCTGCATTGTGGCAAAAAAATGGTGATTGCACTTGCAACTGCACAAACATGAGCCCTGCTATTAGATACAGTCATTGTTAGAGCAGGGTTTTGTGACACTGCTGTTGAGATGCATGGTAACTATTGTCTTGGATGGCTGTGTCTTTGAGAAAGTCCAGGAGCAGCTGTAGGAACACCTTGTTAATGCTGTCAGTGGTCCAGACTCTTCCAGTGGCAACTATTTAGGAAACAATACACTAAGCTTGAATCCTTTCAGCGCTGTGGTCCCTTTACTTTAAAAGGGTCAGTATTGCCTGAGGTCTCACATAAAAAAAAAAAAAAAACAGCTAATGCACAGACTTTTACAAGACAACCTTGTGGAATTGAAGAGAGAACTGAACAGGAAGTGGGGGCTGAGCTTCACTCTGCACAAGGAAGCAACCAAAAAGAATACCTTCTGACTGAGGAAACAGGTCAGAGAGAATGCTGGGACAAAGGTAAGTAATTCTGGAGGCTGTTTAGAGTAATTTTACTCATAGAGAAAAAAAAGGTTTACTTATTCTTTAAGTATTTAGCTTCATATTACAGGAAAGGCCAATACCTAGAAATGGTCCCAGGCATTCTGAATAACAGATTTCATAAATGTATATAAAATGCTATGGTACTATGAGACTAATAAACACTGCGGGCCTGATTCACTAAAGGGCGATAAAACGTGCGCTATTTTTATTGTGCGCTAAAATTTTTACCGCGGCTTAATTTTGGCGATTTTTCACAGGATTCACTATAAGCATACTCGCGCTTTTTTTTACGCGCGATATTGCATGCGTTATTTAACTCGCGAAGACTATTTCAATGCGGTATTTGCTGGTACATGTGCTAAATTACGCCCGCGAATAGTCGCCGCATATGAATGGTAGCATAGAAATAGTGTATAAAAATTGTCGCCGCATATAAATGGTGTATATAAATATTAGCCACATATAAATGGTAGCATATAAATGGTATCATATAAATAGTAGATGCTTATAAATAGTAGCCACTAGTGATGAGCAAATGTGTTCTGGTTATCTTTATAATGTTTCGCCATGCCTGGCGAAACATTTCATCACTTGTAGCCAAATATAAATAGTCGCGCAAATGAACGCACGCCATGTTAGCCATACACGCCAATACTTGCAGAAAATTCCTGTATTAAAAATGAACATTTCGCTGCAAACTGGCGGCTGCGTCACTCTAGGGGAAACACATACTTGAATAAATAACACTGTAAGTCCATATTTTATTGCAAAAAATCATTTACTGTACTTTTGTATAATTTTTCGCCTGCCTGTAGTAGGTGTTAATTTTCGCATAGCCGAATGCGATATTTAGCACGCAAAAGTTATAGTGAATCATGCGATCGTATTCTTTACAGCGCGGAAATTAACGCATGCGGTAAAACTAGTGCGAGAAATAACCCACGCGAAAATGGCGATTTTTCGGCACGCGATAATACTATGGTGAATCGCGCGCAAATTATTTTGCGTTTTTTAACGCAAAAAAGCGTGCGATAATTTTTATCGCACTTTAGTGAATCAGGCCCTGCATATCTACTGCAAGAACTACTGATTGCGCAATTATGTATGCATTAAAGACTGTAGGAAAGGCTTAGGAAACAATGCTCCATCATTAGTATTATTTTTAAAATCGGTTTCTTGTCACTGTGATAGACTCTTGCATGTAATTTAATATTGCATTTTGGTTTCCCCTCATTTCATTTAACAAGCAAAATTAATACCCAAAACAAACAAATAAATAACAATATAAAATAAATATATTTTCCTAAGATTGTAAAGAAGTTAATATTCTGACCTGTTTAAGCAAAATAAATAGCCTCTCTGTATTCAGAACAAAGTTATTAAATCTATACATTCTGCTTCTATCAAGAGACTGAATCTAATCTCCTCCAAATGAGCTGCTTTACAAACAAATCTTGTGAAGCAAAAATGATATCTGTTTCTGTAGGGAGAGTAATACTTATGGCAGTAAAGAAATTCAAAGATTAAATGAGGTATGAATATTTAGAAGATGAGACAATTACCGCCTCTGAAACAATATATTTGTAAAGTTAATTTCTGTGGAACACGAACAATTTTCTTACACTTGACCCCTTCTGTACTGCCTCTAGCATGCCTGAACTCTCCTTGAACTTAAAAGATCTATCTTGGGAGCATAATATGACCATCACTTTGGCATCTGGTTATTGAGCACCTATCTACAGCCCTAAAATAAACCTTGATTAATTGTTGTAGCAACTTAGTACTGGTTGGTTTCTAGATCCATTTTTGATGCACTTGTATGTAAATGTAGAACATAACATTGACTTTAAAGCAAGATTTTTAGTACAGATATGGGACATGTTAATGTTTAGGACTTGGGGGTGTTCTGGATAAGGGGTATTTCCATAATTTGGGTCTCCTACCTCAAGCCTACTAAAAAAAATCATTAATGTTAACTAAACCCCAATAGGGTTTTTTGCCTTCGATGAAAAAATTATATCCTAGTCGGATAAAGTACAAGGTACTGTTTTGAAGATTAAATTATTTGAATAAAATGGAGTCTATTACACATGGCCTTCCAGTATCTCAGAGCTTTCTGGATAATGGGTTTTGGAATCACGGATAGTGATGGGCGAAATGTTTCGCCAGGCATGGATTCGCTGCGAATTTCCGCGTTTCGCCATTGGCGGATTGTCTGGCAAACGGATGAAAACATTTGCTGCGGAAAAATTCGCCGCACGCCCAAAAATTGTCGTCGGCGTCAAAAAAGAATGGTCACGGGCGTCAAAAGAATAGCCGCGCGACAAAATAATAGCCGTGGGCGACAAATAATAGCCACGCGACAAAACAATAGCCGCGGGGGACGAAACAATAGCCGCGCGACAAAATAATAGCCGTGGGCGACGAAACAATAGCCGCGCAACAAAATAATAGCTGCGGGCGACAATTTTTTTTTGTCACACAACATTTTCGCCATTTCGCTGACCTTTTGAAAGATTTGCGAATTTTTCGGCAAAACGGAACAGATTCGCTCATCACTAATCACGGATCCCATACCAGTAATTAAGATCTATCAATGGCAACAGGTGTCAGTATTAGGGATGAAGGAATAGGGTACAGCAGTGAATATTTTCACAAATCACACTAGAATTTTGCCTGGACAAACGGTCAATGGCGGTATTAGAACTTTCCTGTGCATTTTGTTTTTCTAGAAAAAAAATTTGCATTGGAAAGAAAACACCAATGGCATTATTTAAATACATTTTGTTGGAAAAAAAAACAAACTCTTTTTTGAACTGTAAAAATTGGCTACAAAAGCATTTGGGGAAATTTCAGCAATTGAAATCTAGAATCTGTAGCTAGAGAGCTGCTGAACAAAAACTGAAATAATTAAAAAAAACTGTGGGGGATGTGGCTGGCGGGGACACCTGGGGGTGCGGGGCCCCTGGGGCAGCAGCCCTGCACCCCCCAATCTGACACCAACATGAAGAGAGAGATTGCAGTTCTTGTACAGAAGTAAAAAAGTTTTGAGCCAAGGAAGAAATTGGAAGAATTGGTTCAGCTGGTAAAGAAGGCAGCAGGTTAACATGGGTTTTATTGAATTTTCCTGGCAGTGGTAAGGGAAGCAGCAACCTGTGGTCAGAAAGAGGCACAGTTATACACAGAAAATCAGCAGTCATGTTACTTATAAATTCTTGCCATCTTTGTAAGAGAAGTAGGAATGGGAGATATGCAGTAAAAGCTTTTTCTATGTCTACAATCTATTCCCTTTACTATGGCTTCTAACTCAAAATCCGAGCTCATGTGTTGCTGTTGTTCTACTGGCCAGTGCCTTAGGATTTGCTTAAAGGACAAGTAATGCCCATTTCACTGCAGGGGTGCCAAAATATTTTTTCTTGGGCTGGTGCTCCTGTAAGATAAAAAAGTGCACTGGGTTGTGAAAATACTCTGTAAGCGCTCCTTACTTTTAGATATTCATTTTTATTGGCTATTGGCAGCTGCACAAGTGTAGTTGTGTAAAACACTTGCCAGGTTTACTCTACTGTCCATCACTTAGACAATTATTTAATAAATACACTTAAAGAAATCTCACGGGTCAGCAGTATATAAACATATTTTTAAGGAGAACTAAAGCTCAATTAGAAAGTAGAAATGTTGTACTTTAGGATTTGGCCTTCTGTTCCGGGCCAAGGCAACTGTGGCCCTTTATAGCAGGGAAGATCTGTGCCTCGAAAGATTCCCCCAGTAGCTCCCCATCTTCTTTTCTGCTGATTCACTGTGCATGCTCTGTGCTGCTGTCAGTTACCTGAGCTTAGGACTGACGCACAATATACTGTATATAAAATCTAAATTTCATGATATATGGCAGTAATTTATTCTGATTTATATGACAGCTCTGAAACCAGTGCAATTAGCATCAGAATTGAATAATCAGCCCTGTGACATCATCTTATAATGTTATATCTGCTGATAGTTTGTGACAACCCCTAAGCTTAACTTTTCAACAGCTGCTCAGAGCCCACTGAGAATGTGAATGTTGCAGACATTTTCCAAGATGGGGAGCTCCTGTGACAACTGTGAAGACCTGGATCATTGCTGATATTGAGATGCTGAAACTTAAGGCTGGTGCAATAGGTTCAGTATATAAAATATGGCATTTTAAGCCATATTCATTTTTTAGGGTTTAGTTCTCCTTTAAGCATATAAATTCCCTGGTGAAAGTGGGGCTTGGAGAGTTTCAGCACATTCTCTTTTTTGTAATTTTTCTGATATTTGAGTCATACATTGGTTCGCCAAAAGTTATGTCTGGAAAGTCAGATTAAATGACTTGCTTTTGGTGCCGTTATGCATCTTAATAATGATGGGTTGAAAAATCCAACATACTGTTCTTCAACTTCAGCTTATTTTTCTGGTTCTTCTTTTTCTTCTTAGCGCCCCCTATTTTCTAAACGCTACTCCTCCTACAGTTTTATAGGTACAACACCCAGACTCTCCACACTTCTTCGCCCTATAGCGGATCACTTTCTAAGCGATCCCGCCCCCCGTCTTTTTGTGGTGCCACTCCAAACACCCCAATTTGTCCATTGACAAGGAAGCTTTTCAAATTGCTGCCACTCTTACAGCTTTGAAGCTACACTCCCCAAACTTGATTAACATAATCATGGGGTCACTCTGAATGAAACAACATTTGTTGGATGACCCAAAGTGGGAGGAGCTGACAACAAATTTCAACATTTGACTTTAATGGGGAAATTTACAGTTTTGAGGCTACCAAACTTGAATCACATACTCATGGGGTCAACCTGAATGAAAATATAATATTTGTTGGATGTCCAAAAGTGGGTGGAGCTACAAACAGCCAAGCAGATTTTACCTTTTGACAGTGGAGGAAATTCAACCTGCTGTCTTTCTCACAGTAATAACGCCAGGGTCCCCAAAATTTGTAGACTTAGGCATCAGGTAACTGCGGTTCAAGGTTAGAAAAATTGGGCGGAGCCATCAACAGCCAATTAGATTTCACCTATTGAATTTTATTGGTTTAAGGCCAGGGTCCCCAAACTTTGCAGAGTTAGTCATTGGGTGACAATAATTCCAGGTTTGAAAAAAGTGGGTGGGGCCACATACAGACAATCAGATTTATTTCATTGATTTTAATAGGGAAATTTAAAGTGCTGCCATTCTTACACATTTAACACCAGTGTCCCCAAACTTTATACTAACTGAATTTCATTAGTTTATACTTAAACTACTGCCTTTCTCACACCAGGGTTCCCAAACTTTGCACAGTAACTCACTGGGTGACTGCATATTCAAGGTTAGAAAAAGTGGGCAGAGCCACCAACAGCCAATCACATTTCTTTAATTTATTTCAGTGGGGCAATTTTAACTGCTGCCATTCTCACACCTTTAATGCCAGTGTCCCCAAAATTTTCACAGTTGGTCACTGGGGACTAAGGTTAAAGGCTACAAAAAGTGGACAGAGCCACCAATAGCCAATCTGTTTCCACCCATTAAATTTATATTTAAACTGATGCCATTATTAAAGTATTAATTCCAGAGTTGTTAAACTTTGCAAAGTTAGTCACTGGGTATTTGCAGTTCAAAGTTAGAAAAAGTGGGCAGAGCCACCAACAGCCAATCACATTTCACCTATTGACTTTCAGTGGTGAAATATACAATGCTGTCAGTCCCACAATTTTTACGCCTTAGTCCCCAAACTTTGTCAAGTGGGTCACTGGGGGACTGCAGTTCAAAAAGTGGGTTCGAGCACTAACAGCCAATCAGATTTCATCCATTGAATTTCATTGGTTTAAATTTAAAATGCTCTCACTATTTATGCCAGGGTGCCCCCTGTTTGTCACTGGGTGACTTTGACTCAAGGTGAAAAAAGTGGGCACACCCACCAACCACAATTCACCTAGTGACTTTTCTAGGTTTAAATTTAAACTATTGTGATTTATTAACTATTAATCCTAGGGTCCTTAAGCTTTGCAGAGTTAGTCACTGGGTAATTGCTGCTCCAGGTTAGAAAAGGTGTGCAGAGCTACCACCCAGATGTCACTTGTTATTAAACACTATTAAAACCAGGATCCACAAACTTTGCACAGGGGTTTTTACTACATAACTATGGTCCAAGGTTAGAAAAACTGGAGCCAACAACAGCCAATCAGATTTCATTTAGTGACTTCACGTTTTTCAAACCAACACAAAGTTTATTCTCAAACTTCCCTTTCTAGTTGATTCTTACTGTTTCTGGTTGTTGTTTGGTACTGCCATTCAGTTTCCAATCTCTTAAGATCACTGTTCACTATCACATGTTTCTTGATATTGTGCTTTGTTTACTTATTTATCTAACTTTCTTGTGCTGTGCATACCAACACATTTACAAATTTATATTGAGATGTATAATTACAGAACTGCACACAAGGACCATCTGCTGCTGCGGGTGTTAAAATGCTGGTCTGAGGCACTGTTGGCCTAATATGTGCTAATAATGTATTTTTATTGACATGGCAACATTATTAGAAATAATTTTACAGAGCTAAAAAAGGGAAGAGTAAAAACAAGCAGGAATTAGATTGCCATCTCCTCTGTTGCAGAGAATGATGGCATATGTATTATTTATTATTTCAAATGGCACAATTTTCCTTCCCATTAGGACTTACTATTTAGCTTTTTTACTGTATACATCTCAGTGAGGGAGCTGGAATGTAGCTGGCCATACATGTGCAGATTTTAGTCATCATATGTCAAACGTTTGGATGTCGATTGTACATTTTAATGTAATAATCTAAAACTAACATTCAAAATTAGATTGTAGGATTAAAGTCAGAAAAATAAATCAGACAATGTTCTGGCCCTTACTTGGCAGACAAGAATCGTACGTCCTGGATATAAAAACAGTTTCATCCCAGGAATTATGTTTTTGCTTAAACGTGTACAGTACATGTTTATATGAACGAACGTGCTACTATCGAGTCAGTTTCTATTTTAAAAAAAAGATTTTGTTTTTGTTTTAAAATGAGCCCAGTTTATATGAATACCAAAAAAAGAGCCGCCCTTGCAATAGTATTGGCAACAGCACATCAGGAAAAGAAGAGACGGCGTTCTTGCACAAGATATTATCATTATCCAACAGAAATTTTCTATTCTTTCCAATTGACTAAACGACTGATCGCCATGGTATGAAAATTGTCGCAATGAGTATTTGGAGCCCACATCCAAAAATAGTATGAAACTTTGTTTCACATGATTATATTGGTGCTTGTATGGCCAGCTTTAAGCTGGATAATTGCAGTTATAGTAAAGAATGCATAGTAAAGTACAGGTATCGGACCCCTTATCCGGAAACCCATTATCCAGAAATCTCCGAATTACGGAAAGCCTGTCTCCCATAGACTCCATTTTAATGAAATAATTCAAAATTTTAAAACTGATTTCTTTTTCTATGTAGAAATAAAACAGTACCTTGTAATTGATCACAACTAAGATATAAATAATCCATATTAGATGCAGAACAATCCTATTGGGTTTAATTAATGTTTTATTGATTTTTTAGTAGACTTAAGGTATGGAGATCCAAATTACGGAAAGACCCCTTATCCGGAATACCCTTGGTCCCGAGCATTCTGGATAATGGATCCTATACCTGTACTAATGTGCTGGTAATAGATAGTGCCAACTTTAGCAAAGTCTTAAAGTGAATCCTTAGTAGAAATGTATTTCTCTTTAAAAAATTGTTGCATTTATATAATGAGGCATAATGTAGGCATTTCTTTTATGAAAAACAAGTAAATACTCAGCTAAAAAATGTAATGTTTGAAATGAAAAATAAAAACCAAATTATCAAAATGTTTTACTTAACAAGCACTAGGAGCAGAGGAACTGAAACATTTTCTTTATTGTGCTCACTGTTGTTTGCAGAGCTGATGAGCACGTCCATTGCATCTACCCAGGCAATCTCTCTCTCTTTTCTCATTCCACTTCCTAACCAAGTGTCACAAGATGGTAAAAGTGACAAGCTTAAGAAAATGAAGATCTCATTCTGTTTGAATATTGCATTAACCCCCCGAGCCTCACTGCTTCATTTGTCAGCTTTTCCATATCTCCTTACCCCCGTCAATGCTGACCCTTTTGGTCTGATTATGTATGATCAATGTGCACATTTACAGAGGGGAACTTCCCATATATCCAGACCCTCGGCCTCAAGTCACTCATGCAGATAATAACAGCAGTTCTACTCACTTGCCCATAACTGCAAGCCTCATTAAATGCTAGGGATGTCGCCAAAAGTCCCTTTCATAGTCATTTTACTAAAAGACTGCAAAATAATGATTTCGCTATAGAAAAAGAATATTTATCAGAATGTTAATGGTTTCTTAGCTTTGTGTTTTTGTGAAATGGGGAATATATCCACTAATTGCCTAGGAAGACTACACGGATATTTTTTGGTTTGCTTGAAAGAATGTTCATGACCCGAAGAACTGATTTTAGTGACTCAAATGTAAAGTTTAACTAAACAATCAAATATACTGACTGCTTGTTAAATGATAAAGAATGACAGGAAGAATTATTTGGTCAGATCTTATGAATTCCACCAAGGTTAAATGAATTTGAATAATTTGTTCATGTAGAAAACTTTTTTGTACAGTCCTATAAAAATAAACCTGTCTTGCCCTGCCAATGCTGTTATTTTGGTTGATTTATTTCATATTTAGTTAGTTGTTTATGTTTGTATATATGTAACACCTACAGCAAACAATAAAGTTAAAGGTAAAAACAAAATATATATTTATACTTTATGTGCATGACTCTGGCATAGTAAACTTCTTTTTATGTAAACTACCATGTTTTAAAGAAGTGGTTCTGTCATCATTTTCATGGTGTACTTTTTACTTCTAAATTACAATGTTTGCACAGTAAATAATTCACTGTACCATTTAAAACGATATTCTTGAACCAACAAATAGCTGTAATACTGGTGTGTTGGCAGCCATCTCAGTGCATTGTGCCTGATTCTGAGCTTTCAGAAGGAGCCAGTGCTACACATTAGAACTGTTTTCAGATAACCTATTGTTTCTCCTACTTCAATGTCACTGGAGGTGTCACAAGCCGGACATGGAATTTCTTACTGTTGAGTGCTATTCTGATATCTATTGGGAGCTGCTATCTTGCTACCTTCCCATTGTTCTGCTGATCGACTGTTGGGGGGGGAGGGGGGTGATATCACTCCAAGTTACTAAACACAAGTCACATGGCTGTGGAACCCTGGGAAATGAAAATCATGGCTAGCCGCATTTGAAATTTCAAAGTTAATATAAAAACATCTTTTTGAAAAAAAAAAAAAAAGATCACTCAATAGGGGTTTTGGTAAACATGCTTTTTTCTTAGCATTTTATATAAACAAATAACAGGATATTATAAAAAAGAGAATAAGGCAAATCTATATGTGTTGCATAAGGCATGCGAACATGTTTACAGTTAGAAAGTGTTTTGTTATTGCCTCCTGTGTCGAAATGGCCCGGTGGACCTAGGTGTCAGTGGGCCCTCCTGCTCACCCAACCATTTGCCTTTTACGCCTTTATGTTCACTTACCCTTGACATGGCACATTAACTTACATATTTTGGCTAAAGTGTGGTACTTGCACCTATTTTTTCATTGTAAACTTTGTTTAAAGGGATTCACACAGACTAAACTTAAGCACAGGCAATTATATATCTTTACTATATGTATTAAGCATAGTCAAAGCTCCTGTTAGGGAGAAAGATAAACAAGTAGCAGCTGGTCAATGCTACAGTGTTGCTTCAGCCAAGGTGGTGATGGAAAATTACCGTGACTTCACAAAAAAGTCTGACATATTTTTACATTTGTGCTTTTGATAGTTTTGACACATAATAAATGTCAAAAAATTAGTTTTTTTTTAAAGGGAAAATTGAGTTTTAGAGTTTCCTAAACTTAAATGAACAAAATGTATTAAGTGAAAAAATCCCTAATGTAAAAATTAGACATCTTAAAGAATAAGTAAACCTTTTTTTTTTTCTATGAGTAAAATTACTCTAAACAGCCTCCAGAATTACCTACGTTTGGCTTTTACATGAAAGGATTTTAAAGAATAAGTAAACCTTTTATTTTTCTATGAGTAAAATTACTCTAAACAGCCCCCAGAATTACTTACCTTTGTCCCAGCATTCTCTCTGATCTGTTTCCTCAGTCAGAAGGTATTCTTTATCGTTGCTTCCTTGTGCAGAGTGAAGCCCCGCCCCACTTCCTGTTCAGATATCTCATCAAAAGAAAAAAATGGCTAATGCACAGACTGGCTCCTGCTGCCTCCAGGCATGCGCAGAAGGCTCTCCACTCCGACAACCTTGTCGAATTGAAGAGAGACCTGAACAGGAAGTGGGGGCGGGGCTTCGCTCTGCACAAGGAAGCAACGATAAAGAATACCTTCTGACTGAGGAAACAGGTCGGAGAGAATGCTGGGACAAAGGTAAGTAATTCTGGGGGCTGTTTAGAGTAATTTTACTCATAGAAAAATAAAAGGTTTACTTATTCTTTTAAATTCTTTCATGTAAAAGCCAATGGGAGTTGTCCTGTCCAGTGCAGGTTGTAATATTTAAAAAGTGAGCTCATATGTTTTTCTCCTGAATGAAAATTCCTCTAGTTAGTCATTCTTATTTTGATACAGGTATAGGACATGTTATCTGGAAAACGATTATCCGGAAAGCTCCAAATTATGGGGAGGCCATTTCCAGTAGATTCCATTATAATCAAGTAATTCAAATTTTAAAAAATGATTTACTTTTCTCTGTAATTATAAAAAAGTACTTTGTACTTGATCCCATCTAAGATATAATTGATCCATATTGGTGGTGAAACAATTCTATTGGATTTTTTTCATGTTTCAATGATCCCTTACCGGGAAATTCCCAGGTCCCAAGCATTCTGGATAACAGTTTCCATACCTGTACAGGTATAGGATCTACTATCCCGAATGCTTGGGACCTGGGTTTTTTCCAGGTAAGGGTTCTTTCCATAATTTGGATTTATAATGTTTTATTACTACAGCGAAAAGGAAACCACTTTGAAAAATTATAATTATTTGCTTAGAATGGAGTCTGTAAGAGATGGCCTTCCTGTAATTTAAAACTTTCTGAATAAGGAGTTTTTGGATAAGGAATCCAACACATGTAGCTCTGTAAGTGTATTCAGCAATGACTGATTCATGCTGTTAATATAAATGCTTCATGCAGCAAATTAGAAAAAAAGAATACATCTGTGTAACTTTTAACATCTCTATTGGAAAACCCACAGGAAAAAATATTACTGTCCATTTGAATGAAAAATAGTGTTACGTTCTCATGCACAAAAAGGTCAAATTATTTGCCAAAAATACAAAACAAGTGGATCTTGAGCCAACAATTTTATTGTGGTGGTGCAATGGTATGAATTACTGTCTTAAAGCTCTGGTGTCCAAAGTTTAACTCCAGCCAGGGCCATATCAGTTTATATGTTATCTCCATGCATGCATAAGTTTTCTTCAGGAACTACAGTTTCCTCCTATACATCAGAAACATATAGGCAGGTGAAATGACTCCTTATAAAATTAAGGGGAAGGATAGTAAATCTCGAAAAAGTCACAACCTTTTTTTCCCAGACTTTTTCGAGTTTTGGCGCTAAAAACGTTGAACGTTAGTTAATGCCCCCCCAGTCACGTTTTCCTGTTAAAACCCAGAAAATGTCACTCTCCCTTTAACATTTTTCAAAGCTTTCTTGGAAATAAAAGGGACTCAACAACATTTCATCTTTCAATGTATTACAAAAAAATGCTATGCTTTAGTCATTCTTATGGATTAATCACTAATGTCAATAATAGCAAGAGGTAAACAGATAAATCTCTTATTTGGATATCTATTTGGATGTTTACAAAAAAATATGAAAAGAGCTCTAAATAAATATTATTTCATTTCTAGATTATGTCTCTTGTCATTTGTTTATCCCTTTATTCTAACAGTAAGTGCATTCTGAGCCGCAGTGTATTCATATTATTTCAGATGCTTCCCTATGAGTGCAATTTCTTAGACACTGTAAATAATATTCATAGATGTAGTGCATATCCAAATATAATATACTGCATGCTAGCCAGCAACATTACCTTTTTCAAAAACATTTAAATCCTAATCACCTGAAATTAACAGAAGTGCTCTGCCTATCTGTCTGATAGTTGATGTAAACAACATTATTTATAATGCCAGTGCTTTCTGAGGCCTTTTATATATCCATCTATTAGCTTATTCTGTGGGGCCAACTTTAACAGTATGATTCATAATGTCATTGTTTTAAAAATGCATTTTCTTATGAATTCCGTTGGTGAAGCTGTTAGCCAGTTGGCTTGACTAACAGTAGTAATGCAAATTCAGTATGTGTAGTGCTGGGAGAGCATTTGTTAATAGATGTTTTGTACAAAAGCCTGAAAGATGTTTCTTTGTTGATCTCATTCTGCCAAAATCTCCACTGTGATATGGATGATGTAATTCTTAACATTTAAATCGCATCAATGGCCATAGTGCTGTGTTGCGCCCCTTGGTACTGAAACAAATGGGTTAATTTCATTGCATTACATGTTAGTTACATGTAAGTTAGTTTTCTCAGTTCAGCGAATATTGTAATATTCATCTTTCTAAGCATCTATAAAAATGCATTGCGTGCTATGCCAATTTTAAATAATCATTCTCACAAATGCTGCAGACTTATAAACAATACCACAACCTCTTCTATGTCCTCCTTGCATAGAGTACAGTAACCAGCTGAGCCATCCTGTCCTATGTGTACCTTTTTACACAATTTCCAGTTTTCCAAATCCTTTGTCTAAACTCAATTCCATGTTTCTCTGTGTACATTGGAGATCCCTAATCATAATGCAGACAAAGACCCTGGATATAAATGCACACATCAACAGTATATTATAAACTTTATTGTAACATTTCATTGAATATTAACAAAATCACCAAAATTCATTTGATGCAGTTACTTATTGCTCATGAAAGCAATAATAGAATTGTTACAATGAAACAAAACAAAAAAGAAAGGTACAGGTGTAGGACCTGTTATCCAGAATGCTTGGGACCTGGGGCTTTCCGGATAAGGGATCTCCATACCTTAAGGGGGTGATTCATCAAAGCACGAGTTCGAATCGTGAAATGGGAAAAATTCGGATTAAATACTATAATTTCTGATGATCGCAAATATCACAAAAAGGCTTATGAAAAAATCATATTAGTCACGATAATCTTATATTGGCGATCCAAAAGTCACAAAATTTTCATATCCGAACAATCGTAAACGGCGGGAAAACCTTTCTGACTTTGATCCTTGTGTGCATGATTTTGGAAACCTCCCATAGGACTCAATGGCCCTCTGCAGCTCCAACCTGGCCCAAGGAAAGTCCCAATACCGAAGCTTGAATGAATCTGAAACTTTCGTACTCGGTGCGACAATACGATTTTGTTGCACAAATTTTGTCGCAAAGTACGAAAAAGTCACGCAAAGTATGAAAAAGTCGCGCAAACATACGAAAAACTTGCAGAAAATACGCACAGTACGAACAAATACGAATTTTTTGTATTTCGTACCTGTTATGCTTTAATAAATCAGCTCCTAAGTCTACTATAAAATCATTTAAACATCATTTAAACCCAATAGATTGTTTTGCCTCCAATGATAATTATATCTTAGTTGGGATCAAGTACAAGGTTCTGTTTTATTATTACAGAGAAAAAGGAAATACTTTTTAAAAATTAGGATTATTTGCTTATAATGGAGTCTATGGGAGATGGCTTTTCCGTAATTTGGAACTTTCTGGATAATGGGTTTCTGGATAAGGGATACTATACCTGTAATAACAACATCATCTTTTAAATCAAAATTTGCTTCAGAAGATATATTATTTAAAAAAATGTATTAGAGCTAACTGTTTGAAATATAATCAACTCCAGCACAAAGCTACATGTAGAGAGAGAGAAAGATTACTGAGAGGAGATAGTGAAGAGTAATTGACTTGATCATATTAGAAACAGTTCAGAATTTCAATAGATTATATTTAGAAAGTTTATTTTATTTCCATGGGATGTGGAAATTGCTGCTGGAAAGCTTTGTGGAGCGGCTACTTTCACAAGGAAACGTTGTACAACTTTGTACCGTGTATGTTTCCCCAGTGGCAATTCGCTTGTTAGCTGGTGATGTGGGAACATGGAACGTTTTCATCCACTGAACGTTTCCTCATAAAATTAGCCATTTTAATTTGTTTGAGCTTTTTCAGTTCAGATCTTTTACTAAATGACTAGACATTTGTGGTTTTAGTGGAAATGCGTTTAGTCGTGGTTTCAAATGAGAATGTTGACAAACAAGCCCCCCTGAGTTGCACCTTACCTCATATGATCATTTAGGGCAATTATATTAAGAAAGTTTTTCTATGAGATGTGGATTAGATCATTTTCAAGATAGTTCCCTTTAAAGGGCAAAGACAGACAGGACGTTTTGAGGCCCAAGATTAATTTCAGCTACCATGATCAGTGTAATCTGAATGTTTTTTTGTCTGCTTCTTTTTTTTCTTGAAAATAAAAGATTAAAAAATACATAGACTGTGGGAATAATAATTAGTTTAGATGTTTACTGTAGGAGTGCATAACAAAAGAAAGCGATCATAACTGTGCATCAGAGCAGATTGGCAATTAGCTTAAAGGGGCAGATTTATCAAAATGTGAGATAAGAGCTCACCACAAAAAAACATACCCACTTTTTAAAAGGGTATTTATCGAATAGGAATGAATGGAAAGTAGGAATTTTTCTGAAGTGAGCTCTAATTTCACATTTTCATAAATCTGCCCCTTACAAGCAGATTTACTAATGGCCTTTTTTTTTATTATCAGTTTTTGAGTTTGTTTATTCAAGATTTGTATAAACTCACATTTTGAATGCTTGCTTATTCATCAATAAGGAAAATTTGTTCAAATACAAAAATTAAAGTATCTCAAATTTGTGAGTTTACAAACTCAAAACACTCAAAAATTAAAAATATTGCTTGACTTTAAACTCCCATTAACTTCTACATGAACTTGTAAGCTTTTAGATGCTGAAGTTTTACATTCACGTTTTCGGATTTTTTTTCCCTTAATACCAGACATTGGATTTCTTGAACCATAATTCGAATTTTGCGAGTTTAAGCACTAAAAAATTTGAATCATGAAAAAATCAAAGTCACGTGTTGATAAATCTTCCCTAAAAATTGATTTCTCTATTTTTTATAATTTTTACAAAATTAAACGGCAGTCATTTATCTAAAGATATGACCTGTAAAAAAAGTTGTGGAAAAGTGGCGAAAACTTTTTCATATTTTT
This sequence comes from Xenopus tropicalis, assembly GCF_000004195.4. Taxonomy (NCBI): domain Eukaryota; kingdom Metazoa; phylum Chordata; class Amphibia; order Anura; family Pipidae; genus Xenopus; species Xenopus tropicalis. The sequence goes on from NC_030677.2 coordinate 94,968,721, forward strand.
GCACAATAACCGTGACTTTTTCGTATTGTTGCACAAAAGCCAGCATCAAAAAATCTGAAAAACTGTTAACCACAAAGCAAAGAGAGATCTTCCAACTGTAAAAGGGCCATTGACTTCTACATGATCTTGACAGGTTGTAGAAGGAATATTTTTTTTACAATTGGAAGATCTCTCTTTGCTTTGTGGTTAACAGTTTTTATTTTTTTTATTGCTTATTTTTATTTTCAGGCCCTCTACAATTCATCTTCCATTTTGTAAGAACATGTTTACAAAAAAGGAGACAAGAAATCCTGTTTCTTTTGATAGAGGACTCAGTGCAGCATTAATGTAAGTGCTTATGGCTGTATTTACATAGACCTTTCTGATAAAACTTTTTTAGTTTTTACCTTTCCTTCTCCTTTAAAGAGGTTTTTCATCTTAAAATTAACTTTTCCCTTGGTGTAGGCAGCATTATTATTCAAAGACTTATTACAAATAGGCTTGAGTTTGTATTCTTTTTTGTATTCTTCGTGTTTTTTAAAATGCTTAAATTTTTTTCTTATGCAGCTCATTCATGGAATTTCAACTGTCTAAGGAAGTCATTAGAAATCAAAATGGAAGATGAATTGTAGAGGGCCTGAAAATAAAAATAAGCAATAAAAATAGCAACAAATCTGAACTGCAGGCTGGAAAGGGGGACATTTTACTCTAAGACCAACACCCAGTGATATATGGAAAAAATACAAAAATACAAATATTCTTGAAAGTGGATGTTTTACATTGCTTTTATAGGTTTGAGATAAAAAACACAACATTGTTTGCTTTTTCAAAGACAGCTTAGAAAATTCAAATATAATCTTCCATGGCATCATCCGTTTTTAAAACAAAGGTAGGAATTTTAAAATGTTTTTAAACTTTTGAATATTTCAATTCAAATAGCCCATTAATCAATATTAAGTTTCAAGAGATTTTATTTTTTCATCTTCCAACACTAGATGGCAAATTAAGCTTTTCTGATATTATTTTGCGCTTGAACTTGAATGAAAAGGGACAATAATCTGTTGTGCTGTTTTTGTTTAAACCTTTGCTGCTTTTTTTTTATTTTTTATTTAACTTCACACACATGTAAAATACTTATTTAGGATTTTGTTAATGCCTCTATAGAACAGCATAAGTTAGAAAGTGGGCCAGTGTAACACAACTCAGTGCCATGACAATATTATGTATATATAACAGTATATACTGTATGAGGGAAAATAGATGTTTGGTGCTATATTACAAACTTTAATATAAAAGTATATAATATATTGGCATTTCTTTTTTAAAAATACTTTTCAGTGTCCCATTTTACGGAGGTTTTAAACAGTTATGGGCATTTTATTCAAACATCTGCCACATTTTTGTGGTATAATGACAATATATTTTCCAGCCAAATGTAAGCTTCAGTTTTACTTTGGTTGGGTTGCATTGTTTTAACCCAGGGGTTCTCAAACTTTTTTTCAGTATGCTTGTCACAGTAGCATACTGCATATAGCTTACTTCATGTGGTGGTTTGAAGCCAATTATAGTAAAAAATATTCAAATTAAGACCATATGTGTGTGCTTCGGTTGATCTATAGGCACTGCTATAATGAATAGATGTTAGTCACATAAGGAACATCTACAGCTTCCCCAATTAGTCAATTGCAGAAACAGGAAAATATACTGACACACTCTGAATTTTATATCAAGAGGGCATTTTACATTTATTAGTGAACGCTTTAATGCCACAGAGGGGCACCTTCCTCAGGACATATAAAAATAAAAAAATATATATAAAATCCAGAGAGCATCATTATATTCTTTTGTTTGTAGCTTAATATGGATTTCTCTTCCTTCCTTTCTTTCCTTTGACCTCTCTTCTTGCTTCTCCCACCTCACTTATGTCTTTATATTTTTACTGCATGAAACCTGGAAGTGCTTTGTGTTTGCCAGAAAGACAAGATGGTCTAACAGCCCTGCAGCCAATCGGCCAGCTTGACTTGCAAGAGAGAGCGTGGCCAACTGATTTACAACCTGACCTGCTTCATCTGTTCATTTGAAATCTTTTGGATCCTTACAAACATCTGATAGTGTTCTGCTCTGATACACTAAAGCCGAAATCCTTGGGGATATTGATGGTATACAAAATCATTTTACACCACTGCAATGTAAACTACTAAATTATGGGTGCATTTTATTGTCTAATAATCACTGTGGGACAGGCAGGGAATATCCAGTAAAGTCCACTATTACATTTAGAAGTAGGACAGTTTAGCTATAGCACTGGAGATGCATTACTGATGCAACCCATGTGAGTGAACATGTAAATAGAATTAAATATTTAGATCAATGGCTCTTGCTTTGAAATTATTTCTCTTTAGGCTACATATTACATGATGCCTTTGTTTTTTTTTTTATTATAAATAATTGCTGCAAGTTACATCTGTTGACTGAGCCACATGTAATTTAATCCGACAGGCATTTAAAATCATGTACTGTAGATTCACTAGGGATGGGCATAGAGCAGTTATGGTGCCTCTCTAGGCAGTTTTTACAGTATAGTGAACCATGCCCTAAAATGCCATCTCTCACCATACATATAAAATAAATAGCTTGTGTTGTTGCAAAACATCCTCCAGCTTTCACAAATGTGCCTCAGTTGGTACAGTACTCACTTATGTGGCCTTATACTTAGGGGCTGATTTACTAATCCACAAACGGTCCGAAGGCGTCCAAATGCGTTTTTTTCGCAATGATCGGTATTTTGAGATTTTTTCGGAAATTGTCGCAACTTTTTCGTAGCCATTACGAATGTTTTGCAAAATGACGTGACTTTTTCCTAGCGCTACGACTTGTGCGAAAAGTCGCAACTTTTTCGCAGCTTTCGCGCCGAGTACGAAAGTTTCGGATTCATTCAAGCTTCAGTATGGTGACTTTTCTTGGGCCAGGTTGGAGCTGCAGGGTGCCATTGAGTCCTATGGGAGGCTTCCAAAATCATGCTAAGTCTGAAAGTTTCGCCCGCCGCTTACGAGCGCTCAATACGAAAAAGTCGCGACAAGATACGAGCAAATTGTAACGGCTACGAAAAAGTCGCGACTTTTCGCGCAAGTCGTAATGGTTACGAAAAAGTCGCGACAATTTACGAAAAGTCGTAACGGCGATGAAAAAAACGCAAAAAATACGAAAAAGTCACAAAATGTTCGTTTTCCATTTTCGAATTTTTCCAATTCGGATTCGTGGGTTAGTAAATGTGCCCCTTAGGGTACAATAAGACTCTTTCTATGCAACTTTGAGTTGGCTAATAAGAATAGAATAACATTTTTCAGACTATTCATAAATTAAATAACTTTAATACATTTATGTAATAGAAGGCACTAAATTTGCCCAAGAGCAGTAACTCATAGCTACGAATCAGGAGGTAGAATTTACTGGTCACTTATTTTAAAGTGAACCTCTTATTGGTTGCTATAGGTTACTACTTCTGGTTACTGCTACTGGGCAAACTAAGTGCTTTTATTTACATATTGGGGGCAATGTGACAAACAACCATTAACATACTTGTATGTCACACAAATTTATACACAAGAAATAACAATTTGCTGGAGAAAAGCACAGCATTTAGTAAGTAAATAAAATTTTTATATATGTATATGCGAATTAAGCATAAAACAGATATGGTGTCAACAAATTAATAGCACAGTAGTGACGTTGCAGCAAATAGAATGAATTTTTGGACAAAACCCAGCACAATCTGAGAGAAAAGAAAAAACTTCAAGAAAAGGGAAGGGATCTTTGCCATTGACTTTTCATAAACTCATCAACTTTAATCTGCAAATTGTCAAATTTGGATTTTTAGCTGCTTAGATGCATAGCACATCTTGGAAAATTAACAGCACTTTTGCTCTGCGAGTTTTTTGAAAAAAAAATAAATAAAAAAAATTGATGGTTAGTAGACGATCTCCTAAGGTGCAGATTTATCAAAACTTGATATTGAGGGGCAGATTTATCAAAATGTTAGTTTAGAGTTTACTACATAAAAACTCACCCATGTTCATTTTAAGAAGTGTAATCCCATAGGAATGAATAGAACGTGGGTGAGTTTTTATATAGTAAACTCTATACTCACATTTTGATAAATTTGCTCCTAGATCTTACTACAGAAATAAATCACCTATTTTCTATTCATTGCTATGGGATTTTTAGAATCGTATCTATCAATTGATGAGCTCTAACTTTTACCCATTGATAAATGTGCTTCTAAAGAACCTATAGGGATGAAAAGAAAGTAGGTGAATTTTTAAGTGGTGAGCTCTAATCTCACAATTATATAAATCTGGCCTCCGGTGTGCTGCTATTATCCTGACAACCATTAAATGAAAATCTGTCCATCCAGCACCTGCAAATAAGCAATGTTATTGGCAACACATGCCCTACTTTATATGAAAAGAGGTTGTGGGAGCACTCCAAGGCTAAATAAAGTATACAAATACAATGGAAGTGCAACTGATCTGGCCAAATTAACTACAAACATACAGAAAGACAAAAGGGATTGATCAATGCACATTCCCTGGTCCCCTGTTTCATAAGTAAATTGTCTATTAGTTTCATGCTAGTGCATACAGTATATTGACAAGAAACAGGGGTTTTTAGTTACAAAATTATGATCATAAGATTGGTAAGCCACGATACCACGTCAAGGTATATCTTTATATGAGAAAGGTTTTAATTCTATACTTCTGTTGAGAAAACTCTGTTTCTCTCTCTCTGTATTTTACAGAGCTCATTTATAATTTGCCATGTAAATTTGCTTTAATGTACTATATCAACTTGAATGGCTACCTTCATGTCTACTTCATACCTCATTTGTATGAATTATTATTTGAGCTTCTGAAACAAACATGCAGTTTGTAACAGTGAAGGGTAACAATAGATATATTTTAAAGCATAGCATCCATTTTATTTTTTGTTGGTACTAGTCCTTTAAGTCATTATTGTGACATTGTGAACATTGTGACATTATTGTGAACAACCAAGATATTACTCTTAAAAACAAAATTAAAACGGCAATTTAGTCTACAAATACGACTACAAAAAAGAAATGAATCTAGTTAGATACAGTAGACAATGTTTGCTTAACATTCTAGATTCAAAGTGCAGGACAGATGCCTTGTGATGTTAAATTCTCCTGTTAATGCTCCCTTGTTATTGCGTAGTGTTTCAAAGGCATACGAATGGCTGCTGCCAAATAGCATGATATTATTACAACATAGTACCAAGTATTTAAAAACATAACAGCAATAAAGGAGGAGGTGTTTTTAAAGTAGTATTGTATTTCTAATTCAGAGGAGGAATACAAAAGAAAAAATATTTCAGATGCATGTATAGTATTCAAACCCATAAGACTGGTTCATTGTAGTGGTATAAAATTGATCAGAATGTTATGCTAATTATAATCTTGCTGTTGAGATTAAATTGGCTTTGCATTTCTAAACATACACTGTATTAAAATTCAGTAATGACACTCCTTTCTGTTCTGTGGTTGTGTTTTTAACGGCTTTTATTGGGTAACAAAAAAAAAAAAAAACAAGCTCAAAAGTACTGTAGAACTGATATCTATATTGGCTAACAAAATATACATTGCAAGCTTTCAGAGTGCCAAGGCCCCTTAGTCAGGTCAAATACAAATGAAATCTGGAAAGGCACAGCTTATATACTACAAGATCATTACAAAGTATTCATGGGCAATAAATTAGGAAGTTACAGATAGATAGAGATAAAATTAATAAAAGTAATAAGGGTGAGTTATAAAGTACAGGGTCTGGATTCAGTCAGGTTACATAGTGTGACATGAAACCTAAACCCAAATGAATGCCCAATCTCAATGTGTTAATTACCTGTATACATTTAAATTCCTAGATCTTTCTTTCTTGTTTACTTTTAAAGTTCCCTTTTAGAATTAAGACCTTCGTATCCTGAAGCCTGTGGTCCTGATTGCTGAAGTGTTGCCCCACTGGTGTATCACACGCTTTGGTCTTGATCTTATGTCGGTGATGGTTCATTATTGTGCGTAGTTTTTTCCCTGTTTCTGCATATGTCTCCTGTAAAACACTTAGTACATATTATCATCTAAACCACATTGGAGGATGCACATGAATTGTAATCCCGAATGGTGTAGACTTTTTGTGTATTTGGGATTGCAACTTTATCGTCGCACAGAATGCATTTGCAAGTTTCAGATCTGCTGCTGTTGCAGGGAAATGTACCTGCTTTAGTTGTTTCAGGAAAAGCACTTCTAACAATTACTTTTAGACAGGAGACGTAGCTGAGGTAATATTTTATTTAGTCTGGTATCTGTATGGTGCATGTATTGCAGGTCTCTGGCTGTTTTTCTATAAACTTTTAGGGCCTCGACACACAGAGAGATTAGTCGCGCAGTGACAAATCTCCATTGTCGCGGGCAACTAATCTCCCCCCAATGTCATCCCACCGTCTAGAATGTAAATCGCAGGTGGGATGGCATACGCGGCACTGCAATTTCAAGTCGCCAAAGTTGCCTTGAGAGGAAACTTTTATAATAGGTACCCTGTTATAATTTGTGAGTTTTAGTGCAAAAAAACTTGCTGTATTTGCTGTAAAAACTCTAATTTGAACATTAATAAATCTGCCCCTATGTTTTTTACTTACATACTACATAGCTAAACAAATAACATATTAATGGTAATGTCACAGTCACAAAGTTCCTTGTTAGGGCCAGATTTATCAAAATGTAAGTTTAAAACTCAATACATAAAAACTCACCAATGTTCTATTTATTCCTATGGGATTTTTAGAAATGTATTTATCAAGGGGTAAAAGTTAGAATTCACCAATTTATAAATATGATTCTTAAAATCCCATAGGAATGAATAGATTGTTTTTCACGTGGACAGTGGTAATTGCAATAATCCTACTTAAATCAATATTTGTGTTTCTCAAAATTCCCAAGACCAAGTTTCTGCCAAGATAAAAGCAACTGCTTGTTCCTCATCAAATATCAGCACAGTTTCTTTTATAAGGTGTCTGTTTACTACAGTAATAAACTGTATCCTGGGTAGGGGAATGAGTGAGTCAATAACCATGGAATTTCCACTCTCAGAACCCTAGTATGCCACCAGTAACTGCTTCCAGAATATATTGCTATGTATATGGCCAACTATAATTGCATTTTTAAGAATATCTTATTTTACTGAGGTTGTCTGAAAAATGACATTTACCCCATATAGATTTTATTTTAAACAATTCATTTTTCACTTCTGTGCACTTTCAGTGTGAAAGTGAAGAATTATTCTCCATTATCATGTTTGATCAGAAAGCAGCATACAGTTTATTGTGTCATACAAAGTTAGGTAGATGATACAGACATAATGACAAACTGATTTCTGAAGTGTCTGAATGCAGTATATCTAAGGTTACACTACATTTTTCCTATATGGTTTGCTTTCATGGTTACTATAATAAACGACACATAAACACTAAAGCAGTATACCTTTGACCAGTGCAATGTAGAAATATACATGATAAGGAACAGTTTTAATTACAGAGCAAATCTTACCACAGGAGCTATCTGATTGGCAAGTTTTAGTATCATTATAGTAAATGCTGTTATATCTCAGTGGATATGAGATAAACATCTGCCACTTCAGTTATTGTGGAGCAGATACCAGTTAAAGCAGAGGTTATAAAGTGTACTTTCCAGTTGTCTCACAGCTGCTTTTTCCCTTGAGCCTACTGTTTGCTCAAAAGGCTAGAAAGGAATGAAATTTCCATTACTGCATTTACCAGCAAATAGCATCTGTTCATAGTTTAAGTTGTGATTTTGTATTTCTAATGAGAAAAACAGCAATGCATTTTTAACCAATTACTTTTAGCATTGTTCTCAGAACTGGAGTGTAAAGGAAAGGCAATATCAAAAGTAAAAAATAAGTTGGATGAAAACTTTGGTTTAATTAGTAGTATTTCATTTGTTTTCATTATGTTTTTGTTAACTGTCTAAAATAGTTTTAATTTTTTTTCTTGGTCTGCTATGAACTAATTTACAGTCCATTTGTAGTAAACAGATATGTGTAGAATGATGTAATCATAAAGTCATATATTGGGGTAAATTTTTTTTGTGTTAGTAATACCAATTAAAGCTTATGCAAAAAATAAATTTCTATTAATTCTGCAAACCCCCCACAGATTTACAGTACTTTGCAAGAAAATGAACTCAATGCTTGACTTTTTTTTAGGAATTTACTGAATAAATTGTTACAGATCGGCACTGCCGCTGGACCCAAATACCCTATTGAAAAGAATTTAATCTGACTGCTCAAAGTGAGCAAACTAAGCTGAAACTATGGTCAGGTTTATCAGGAGGTAGCAGTGGGTATATGAATATTTAGTTGCTTAGAGGGGACAGGTTTGTCTATCTGTATGGGCCAAATATTTATTTATTCTAGTTGCTTATTTATCCAAATATGGTCTCTTGTACCAAGGGGCAACATTTAGAAGTGGTGTTTTTAGTTACTATAGGTGCAGTAAAGTTGTACATCAAATAGACCAGGGGTGGCCAAAACATCGATTGAGGTCTACCAGTGGAAGTGCTGCACTTTTATGGGGTATGCGTACATACGCTACATCGTGTACGTATGCGGGGAGGGGCCAAAAGTCGACCGCAGGGGGAAAAAGTCTGGGCACCCCTCAAATAGACTATACACTCACCTAAAGGATTATTAGGAACACCATACTAATACCCTTCTCTGACCTCTAGCATCAACAAGGCATTTTCGCCCACAGGACTGCCGCATACTGGATGTTTTTCCCTTTTCACACCCTTGTAAACCCTAGAAATGTTTGTGCGTGAAAATCCCAGTAACTGAGCAGATTGTGAAATACTCAGACCGGCCCGTCTGGCACCAACAACCATGCCACGCTCAAAATTGCTTAAATCGCCTTTCTTTCCCATTCTGACATTCAGTTTGGAGTTCAGGAGATTGTCTTGATCAGGACCACACCCCTAAATGCATTGAAGCAACTGCCATGTGATTGGTTGATTAGATAATTGCATTAATGAGAAATTGAACAGGTGTTCCTAATAAACCTTTAGGTGAGTGTATATGCAATATATGATTACACAAACAACTTAACTATGGAAATTTTATTACATTTTGCTCCTCTTTAACATCTAAATGTTCATAACTAATCACACATACATTATACATAAAATTCAACTACTAATATACATTCTATGAAATAGCCAACTTATATTGATACATATATATGTATGTAGGGACCTATAGGGTTACTTATTCCTACAGCTTTAAACCGTACACTTGCTTATTTTACAGTTTCTGGACACGGACCCATGTAACAGATTTTCTATTTACATTATTGACTCACTCCCTTTCACAATCTAATATAGTGTTTAACAAAGGGGTGGATCTTCTACTTTGGCCCGCATCTGTTGAACCAGGTGGATGTTCCAGTAAAGCAATCTTACCCCAGAGGGACAATTACCTTTGTAGAAGTCAGAGAGCCTGTGAACAAGGAATAGTAAGAGCAGGTTAGTTTTGTTGTAGCACTTTCTAGGAAAGTGAGAAAGTTAGCTGTAATTAGCAAGAGCAGTTTTCTGCCGCCACCAAGGAGGACAGCAGCAGTAGTCTCCTGTAAAGGCTCTGCTGCCTTAGTGTAGTGACCTGACAAGGGTATCAGGCATAGCATTTTCCCTGATCCACATCTACTGTAGGTGATCCAGTCCTTCTCTGTTAAACAGGCTTATTTCCACTATTCTACTTAGAAAAAAAGGCTTTTAGGTGGACATGACATGGGCTTGGGTGAGCTCCAATCTAATTAGTTGATGTGGAAGACATGGGGCTCATAATAAGGGAATCTGCATTTTTTTGTAGCACAATATTTGCACAATTTTTTGCTGCTGGTGAAACTACAAATTTTGCAGTATAACTGTACCGGACAAAAAGTTTGCTCATGTTTACTCAATTACGTAGACTGGAGGCATAAGCCCATTTTTTGTACTCTCCACACTGCCTTCATAGTTATAAAGGACCCTTACTGTTTTTATGCAGGTATTGGCTAAGAATAATACAGTGGAGAGATGCCAGTCTTTCCTATCTTTTGTTGTAGTCCTTGTTGCCTACTTTGGCATTTTTTTTATGGGGCTGTGTTAACTAATTTTATTGATTAAGCATCGCATGGAGACAATCTTTTTTATCCACCAATTAAAAGCTCAATTTATATACCTCAGTCATTCCAAAGAACTAAAATTCTTAAGTGGTTTAAAGGGGTGGTTCACTTTCAAGTTAACTTTTAGTATGTTATAGAATGGCCTATACTTAGCAGCTTTTCAATTGGTCTTCATTTTTTATTTTGCATAGTTTTTAAATTATTTGCCTTCATTTTCTCTACCAGTAGCCAAAAAAAACTGCTCAGCGAGGCTACAATTTTATTGTTACTTTTTATTATTTATGTTTCTATTTAGACCCTCTCCTGTTCAAATTCCTGTCTTTCTTTCAAATCATGGCCTCCTTGCTAGGTTAAATTGGACCCTAGAAACCAGATAGCTGCTAAAATTCCAAACTAGAGAGCTTCTGAACAAGAAAACAAATTGCAAATTGTCTCAGAATTGCATTCTCTATATGATACTAAAAGTTTATGTAAAGGTGAACAACCTCTTTAATGTTGAAGTAAGCAAATGAAACTTATTTTCAGCGATAAAAAAATGTCCCAGTAGTGGAGTGTGTGCTGGCATGTGGCTACTGACAGCCTCCCCAGCTTGCTAATTATGACTGTAAAATTACAGGTGAATGACAGTCGCTTAAACAGTAATTCTGTTTCTTGCAGCTGCAGCTGCTAGCTGGCTTAATGCTATAATTGATAGATGCTGCCAGTCGCCGAGGCGGATGAAAATTAATACTTAAATTACCATTGTTAGAGGTCATAATCACGTCATCTCGTTTACATTTTTCATCTCGAAACTGTTTAGTGTATGTTTATTCTCAAAGACAAAAGCAGGCAATTTCTGCCTTCCTGCAGCACAGCAATCAGGAATGTATTTGTAAGGTACAGAGAAGGCTAGAGACAAATAGAGGGTAGACCATTCAAATTAGATCTCATCAGATGCTGTGAAATATGACAGCAAGCAACTGCTAATACAGGAATATTGATGACCATGTCTGAAACATTCTGGTTTAGATGAAAACTTCAATTTTTCAGTTGTGGTGAATGCAAGCCTTGCTATGGCTATAACAAAACTGAATTGTTATAGGTTCATTTTGAAATTTCACATGGGGCTAGCCATATTCTTCATTTCCCAGGGTGCCACCGCCATATGACCTGTGCTGTGATAAACTTCCGTAACACTTTACTGCTGCTCTGCAAGTTGGAGTGATATCACCCCACTCCCTTTTCCCCCCAGCAGCCAATTAGCGGAACAATGGGAAGGTGGCAAGATAGAAGCTCCCAGTAGGTATCAGAATAGCACTCAATAGTAAGAAATCCAAGTCCAGCTTGAAAGCTCAGACTCAGGCACAATGCACTGCCAATACCAATAGTACAACTAAAAAAAATACATTTGTTGGTTCAAGATTAACATTTTAAATGGTAGAGTGAATGGTATCCCTTTAAATGCATAGAGATAGGTTGAACAGATTTATGTTCAGTTCAAAATTTTTGTTTTATAGTGGGATTTGAATGGATGTGAGCGTAATTGAACACTTGTTGTATTATAATAATATAACATTATCATAATAATATAATAGTATTAGCTCAATTAATGTTTATTGTAAAACAAATGTTTAATGTAAAACAACGAAACATGGGTCAATGAGGACTTTAAATGCATAAACTTGAACATTAGGTTTAAGTATTTCAATTCAGTGATGTCACTGAAATATTTTAAACTGTATTATGATATTAACCAGGCAATTATAGACCCCTAACTTTGGAATCTGTAGTTATTTAAAGGTTTGTCAAGAGTACTACTTGGTTCTTAATAAGGCGCTGAAGGGTTCTGTATTTATGGAATTTGTCTTTTTTTATATAATTTATAATTAATAATATTTCATTAGATAATTTGCCGAGAGAAGTGATGCATCCTTGCTTACTGCAGGTATAGGTGCCAGAGAACTTTATAGGGGACTTTTCTTAGAAAACTTTTATTTTCCTCCACAGGGTAGGGGAACTGTTTAGGTGCTAGATGCCCTTAAGGCTAATACCACACAGATTGTATTCCCAGCAAGCTGAAAAACGGTTGCAGAAAATACACTTCTATGCTGGAAAAACCTCCTACCTGTGCCAGCAAAAATGAGAGACGTGGAAGTTTACTCTCAAGGCAACTTCCGCGATTTTGCGGAAATCGTGGGGCCATGTATGCCATCCCACCGGCGATTTACATTCTCACCAGTGGGATGGCATTTCGGTGAGATTCTCCCTTGTCACGGGCGACTAATCTCCCTGTGTGCCAGAGCCCTTAGAATTAGCATCTAAAAATGTTTCCAGTCAGGTGATCGCTGAGGGAGCACTCATCTCTAAATTGTGGCTCAAGGGAAAAATGTAATAGTTTGGTATGATTCTTTAATAGGTCACTTATTATGATATACATTATCTCTTGGCTAATTATTTATTATCAAAGGTATGTTTATCTCTTAAGCATAAATAACAATGAAATATTTAAATAGGCAGTAGAATATGTTTAGACTGGGGAGGCCAAGTAAAGGGGGCCAATGCAGTCATTGCAAATGTTGGTCATGCCCACAAGCTACAAACTTCTTTTCTGTTCATTTACCCCATATCTTTTAAAAAAAAAAAAAAATACTGTATATATATATATATACCCTGTATACCTGCTCTTGTTGCACATCAACTGTTTTTTTTTTTAATTTTCGATTGTGGTACCAATTACAACATATTAATGGCACGATAGCATGCATATGCCTGAGCTGGGAAGCAGAAGGTTAATAGACGAACAGCTCCAGAAGATCCCATTTATCAGTTTCTATTTATCTCTCCTTGGGAGGTGGCAGGTTTACAGTAAATACCTTCTGTCCTTCTAATTTTCTAATGATGGGGATAATGATGGAGAATGGGGAAGTCATTAACAGGGACAGCCTCTGTGCATCACTCTGTCAGCCACATCTCTCCCAGACCTGCAATGAGAAGTGATGGGGCCCAGCTGTTCACTGCATTCCACCCCCTTCTTACTACTGCCAGCCGAAAGAATGTTCATAAACAAAAGTAAAACAGAACAGAGACCTGTCTGTTAATAACACTTATGGCATCCAAGAAAGGATCATTTGTTTTTATATGAATTGCCAGCTAACACTTTTATGCTTGAAACATAACAAAAGCATAAAGTGAAAAACCAAGGCAAAACATGATAAACCTGAATTACAGTAGTGAATGTAGAAACAGTATCTATGCAGAACAGAAAATGGTAATGAGAGGTTGTTTAAAAAAAAAGTTAAGTTGTTTATTTTGTTTAAGAAAAAGTTAACTAAGTATGACTTTATGGACCAAATAAAACACAGGAAGTACCAAAAGTGCTGTAGAAAATGCAGAATAAGAGAAAGAAAGAGCATCGCATATAAGCATGAAACTAAGCATATTGTCAGATTAAAAGTTATCTTGACATACAACACATATGCACAGTGTGTTCAGAACTTATTGTACAGCACTGCAGAATATGTTGGTGCTTTATAAATACATATTAATAATAATAATAATAATAATAATAATAATAATAATAATAATAATAATACAAGCAAGTTTATTGTCTTCTATGGGTTACTACATTGAAATTGCAAGGTTAAAAGTATTTTACAGTGTATGGACCTATAGGGTTAATATTCCCTATAGCTTTAAATCCTGCCACTTTGTTATCTCACTGTTACTTTGTGGAAGCCCATGTAGCTATTTTTGCTGTTACCAGATTGTACTTTATTGGCCCATTGGTATGACCACTTCCTGCCAAACTTTAATATAGTGTTTAGCAAGGGGTGGATCTTCCTCTTTGGCCTGCATCTGTTCAACCAGGTGGATGTTCAACTGAGCCTGGGATCAACAAGGCTCCAGTAAAGCCATCTAACCCCAGAGTGACCATTATCTTTATAGAAGTTGTGGAGCAGGGATCCCGGAGATGAGGATCTAGTAAATGCAGAATATTTTGTGTAATAGCACATTATAGGAACGTGGGATAGTCAGCTTTAGTTAGAGCAGCATTCTGGTTCCAACCAAGAGAGATAGCTATAAAGAGTGCTTACCAACTACTGTGGTGCATCTTTACATTGCTTGCTCTGCATTTAACCTGCAAATCCATTGCTCTACCTCGGTATTGTATTAATGCATATCGGGGCCGGAACTAGGGGTAGGCAGAAGAGGCAGCTTCCTAGGGTGCAACAATTGCCCGCGCTCCTTTGTCATTACCCTTGCCGCTTGTGCAGTGGGGGCAATGACCCATCGCATCAGCACCCCCCCACGCGCGGGAACTGCTTGGTCGGCTTGGCTGGCCCCTGATGCATATACTTGTGGATCATTTGTCATAGACAAGTACTGTACATCAGTTCTGTGTGAGTTTGCTGCAAGAGCCTTGTGGTGTCCTTTATTTCTCTTACTTTGCACACAGTATAAGTGAGTTGCAGTTGCACTACCTCCCCATTGAGTCCAGTGTACCCCATGCTCTATAGCCTAGCTAGTTGATTTTTGTCTCTGTTGCAGCCAAAAAGGGGTTACAACAGTATATGTTTTAGCGCTACTTATGTAGCACAGCGCTGTACATCAGAACAGTAAATTAATAAAACAAATAGTCATAACTATAAAAAATACAAATAAATATACAGTACATTAAAGAACTAACCCCTATACTATACTGTAGTCCCAGCTGGCAGTCATAAAGGTCAAGCAGCTACTACCAAAACCATTGGACGATGGATCGTCACTGCAATAACGACAGCCTACAAAGAACAAGGTTGTGCTATGCCGGAAGGGGTGAGGGTTCACTCGACTAGGGGTATGGCAACCTCCTGGGCAGCGGCGGCACAGGCAGCTCCGGAGTCAATTTGCAAAGCAGCAACTTGGAGCTCTTCCAATACTTTTCTTAGACATTACAAACTTGATGTTTTGTCACATAATGAGTCTTTATTTAGCCAAAAGGTGCTAAAGACTGTTTCTTCATAATTAAATTGAATGCAGCAATTTGATTAGTGTGATAATTTCTTCACCCCCACTGTTTTATTGCTCGGGTACTTACCCTTGGGTTTCTGAGATGCTATGAGGGGATGGCCAGGAAAAGAGAAAATTGTTTCATACTTACCGTAATTTTCTTTTCCTGCCCATCCCCGTAGTAGCATCTCCCCGACCCTTGTATGTTCTAATCATGTATTTGTATTCCAGAAGCTTGTTACTAAGACACGGAGCAGGAAGGGGGAGGAGGCTTTATAGGGCAAATTGCTGTTTCCTTCTGTCATCACTGCGGGAAGAGGGAATACCCTGGGGTTTTTGAGATGCTACTGAGGGGATGGCCAGGAAAAGAAAATTATGGTAAGTATGAAACAATTTTCTCTTTTATGTTACAGTTAGAGCTGCATTATTTCCTTTCAGGTGATCTCTGAGGGAGCACACAGATTAAATGGTGACTCAAGGTAAAATATGTAAAAGGGCATTATTTACTAATACAAAATATATTTATTCCAGCTTGGTAAGATTCTTTAATAGGCCGTCTAATTTGGTATAAACTATTGCTGGTTAACTATCAGTTCTGGGGGTATAGTTTTCCTTTAATCACAGAGACAAGTGGAAGGCGATCCCTGCCCCAAACAGCTTACAATCTAAGTCAGTGCTGTCCAACTTCTACGGTGCCGAGGGCCGGAATTTCTTTAGCATACATGGTGGAGGGCCGCTAATGGAAGCCAGTTTTGACCACTCCCCTTTTTGAAACCACACCCACTTCAAACCACACCTATTTTATCACAATGGTGGTAGCACAGCAAAATCCCAAATGCTTGGTCCTTACTGTGGGGATATCAACCATCATTCAAATGTGAAAGAATTATGTCATATTAAGACACACCCTTAAATTCCATATGCCTCCTCCTCCCCTGTGGATAGCAGAGCAACCCCCAGTACATAATTTCACACCTTTGGGACCATTTAATGGCTATTTCCAACTGCTAACAAACTCCCACAACAAACCCCTGCCAGGTTCACCTCCCACAGGCAGCATAGGACAGGCAGAGTATGGCACACACAGGCAGGGTAGGGCAGGCAGAGTATGGCACAAACAGGCAGGGTAGGGCAGGCAGAGTATGGCACACACAGGCAGCACTCTGCCTGTCCTATGCTGTCTCTGTGTGCCATACTCTGCCTGTCCTACCCTGCCTGTGTGTGCCATACTCTGCCTTACCTATGCTGCCTGTGTGTGCCATACTCTGCCTGCCCTACCCTGCCTGTGTGTGCCATACTCTGCCTGCCCTACCCTTCCTGTGTGTGCCATACCCTCCCTGACCTATGCTGCCTGTGTGTGCCATACTCTACCTGCCCTATGCTGGCTGTATGTGCCATTCTCTGCCTACAGTATCTATGTCTGAGGTGTGAGGAAGTGAACAATGGGAGTGATTACAGTCTGAGCCTGAGGTGTGAACACTGCAGGGGGTGAACAATACAGAGATTAAAAGGTGTGAAAAACACAGGGGATTACATATTTAAACAATACAGAGGGATTACAGCCTGAATCTGAGGTGAGAACCATGCAGGGGGGGCCAGTTAATCACAGTACTGATACCATTTAATGCTTACTCAAAGGTAAGCCATCAAAGCAGCCAGACAGGTGGGGGGCCACACAGAGGCGGGCCGCCAGTTGGACAGCACTGATCTAAGTGGATGGTAACTTACAGACACAAATAGGAGGATATTAAGTGGTGCAGTCTACAGTGGTTGACACTGCACTAGGTGCCAGAACTGGGGCAAGCGCCATTGCTCTAACACATAGTTTTTATGTTTATTTCTGGCTGACTCCTGAGAAGCCGGGAGACTACAGAGACAGTTACAAGATAGAAAGCATTAAGTCAAGCAGTAGCAGGATTAGGAACGGAGGAGACACAGGCATCACGGTTTAAAAAAAACAAAAAACTCTGTAATGATTTAAAACGATCTGGTGTAAAAGGAAGTTTGAAAAAGCTATGGTAAAATACATTGGCTATCCAGCACATTTTGTGCTGGAACTTACTTAGTTCTTTAATTTTTCCTTTTGACTTTAATGGATTATGCAAGGTCTGAAGTGATGTAAAACAACAAAGTCAAATCCAGCATTCAGACTACATAAAATAAAACACATATAATATATTTACTATTGATTTTACACAGTTTTTCACACAATTTTTTTTTGCACAGTATAATAAATAGGCACATTTTGTTAGTAGAGGTTGAGATCTGATTGCAGATGGACTATACTTTTTTTTCCTGAGTACTCAGTCAGCAAAGTCCTGTGTACTGTAGTACTCTTGTTTGGCCTTTGCCAATGCAGAATTGAGAAAGTTATAATGGATGAAGTCTGCTTTCATATGGGATTTTCTCCACATACGTTCTGCAGATAGCATACAGGAGCAGAAGAATCTAGTCAGTGGTGTGGGTTTTGAGCATGAGTACATTTGCATGCTAAAACTGCTAAATGTTATAAAAACAAGATCCTAAACCACAAAGCTTATAAAACTACTGTATGTTAATGACTGATACACAGTGAAATAAAGTGTCAAATTTCATATAAATCTGATACAGCAAACAAACCCAGGCTTCCCTGAATCTAGTGTGACAAAAAGGCATTTGTAGTAGTGAATATATGTAATGTATCTCTTTTTCACTTGGGTCTAAGATCAGTGGACGAAGACAAAATAGAACTTTTTTTTTACATGTGCAGATTCAGATTCAGGGGCATATTTATTTTAATGTGTAAGCCAATATCACCATAGCGACCAATCAGCAATTGAATTTGAAGGGGCCGCCTACAAGTTAGAAAACTAAAGCAAAGATCTGATTGGTTGCTATGGGCAACATCACTAGTGATGTTAGCACTATAATAACTATGCCCTTCAGTATCATGCATTTTAGATTTTGTTAAATATACAAATAAATGATTGCACTGTTCTTTGTAATTATCAAAATCATCATTAGTTGCAGCAAAATATAATTTGCCAGTGATGCAATGATTTATTATGATGCTTAGGTGAATGGTGAGTCAGTGTGTTACATTTATAGTAATGAATAATGGTGAATGAAGTGATGACAAATTAGAGCCAAAAGGCAAAACTTTTTATTTCAATTTATCAGTTGCCTCAGTTTCGGAGTTTTTAAGAAACATAATCACTAGGGATGCACTGAATCCAAGATTTGGTTCAGTATTTGGCCAGGATTCAGCCTTTTTGGCAGGGTTCGTATTCGGCCGAACCGAATCCTAATTAGCATATGTTAATTAGGATTTGGAAGGGTTAAATGTTGCTGCGTGAACATGGAAATAGACATTTTTTCACTGGGCGAACATTTAACCCTTCCGAATCATAATTAGCGTGTGCTAATTAGGATTTGGTTTGGTATTTGGCTGAATCCCTTACGATGGATTCAGGGGTTCAGCTGAATCCGAATAACTGGGTTCGGTGCAACCCTAGAATTCACTAATTAAAATAAAAGCCAAGTATTTCATTACACAGATCACGTAAAACAAAATAGCACTTCGCAAAACATATTTATACTGCTTTGAAAATACGAGGCGGCTGGAATCACCAACAGCACCAAACACACCTACATTCTACATAGGGTTATTTAAAAAATTATCCTTTTTTAAACTATGTGGCTATGACATAGATCCCAATCTGAGGGGAGGTTTTCCAGGGTCAGGATAATCAATAGCAGCCACAGGTTTACTGTACAGTGAAAGAAGAGTAGTGGTCCTGTTGAGAAGCTACATAAGAACCCCCAAACCCACCCCGACGGATTCTGTTGAATCCCAAACCGAATCCTAATTAGCATAAGCTAATTAGGATCAAGAAGGGTTAAAAATTGCCACTGTGCGTATGGCGGAAAAAAAACTCCCCCCTACCATTTAACCCTTCCGAATGCTAAGCAGCATATGCTAATTTATGCTAATTAGGATTCAGATTCGATTTAGCTGAAACCGAATCCTTCAAAAAAAAAAGCCAGATTTGGCCCGAATCCCGAACCAAATCCAGGATTTGGTGCATCCCTAATTATTATTCTTATCAACAATTATTTATACGGCTCCAACATATTGCTTCAGCATTGTAAAAGAGAATGGATTTTACATCAATTTACAGATTACAAGCAACTAGTTATCAATACGCAATCACTTACTATATATAGGGGGTAAGAAGGCCCTTCTTATTAGAGTTTATTGTTTAAAAAACGGGAAAAAGGTTATGGCCACAAGTTGTGGGGTTGGGCAAAATCAGGATAGATGTAGCATTATTTCTCTGCGGCAGAATGGCGAAATGCAGAAATTCGCTGCAAATCCATACAAGCATTCTGTCTCACAAATGTATAACATCCATACAACAGAACCAGTTATGTGTAAAGTTACTTACAGAATGAATTATGTAAAACAAAACTTGGACAAAATATATAATGGTGTAACTGACTAGCATATTCCAAGCTAGATTTTCAGACAAAATAGATGCTTGTAACAGAAAGCAAGATTCTATAGCACAGAATTCATTCTATCAACAAAATGAATACTCTGTTCCACAAAACTGATAAAATATCCATTCAGTGAAACAACACTGGCAGTCATATTCCTCAACCAATAAGAAGCAAGCATATTCATTATCACATAATATGCAGGTTTTAAACTGGTCTTCCTACTGTTTTTATTGGTCTATAAAGTGTTGACCCCCCCCCCGACACACACATAAGGATTTGATTGTAGGATTTATTTAACAAGATGAAAAGCTGCCAGCTGTGCCCCACATGGCTGCATTATCTCTAGCGCTGAGGATACTGTCTGGGCTGTTATAGTGAGCGCCCTCTTATGTCTGCTGTGTTGCAGGTTTTTCACCAGCGGTCTTACAAATAGATGAGAAACATATTGTTGTACTGATGCTGTGGCACAAAATTGATATAAGGATGTTTCTAGGGATATTGTTTTTGATAATGAACTTTAAAGAATAAAAACAAAAATCACTAATATGATAACTTCCTATATTCCTGATAATTCATATTATCACCCAGCCTAACTCATCATTATATTAGGCCATGGTGGAGAAGTTGGCAACTGGGGTGAAATGCTATTGGGGTAGCAGCCTTGGTGGACCCTGGACACCCCAGCCCAGCACCACGTAGAGACATAATACATCATATAAATGATGATCCCCCTGAAGTACCAATATGTAATATGTAATTTACAATATGCAGATGACCCCTTTTGTTTGCACATAGTACTCAGGAATGCTGAATTATGTTGCTACATCATTTATGTTGTAGTTGAACTATAGCTAAGTAGGATATTGTTCATAAGGCCTACACATCATACTGCATGTACGTCTGTCTGTATCAAGTTTTGAAGTGGCCGATTCACATAGCCTCATGTATTATGTAGTAGTTGTACTAAAGCTAAGGACATTATTAAGAGAGTGCTAATAGCTAACTGGTGGAGGACAGACATTCGAGCCTAACAATCATCTACAAAGTTTATTAGGATCACTACTACAGTGATGGGATTATGTAAACTTGTGCAGCTTCATATTCCAGGGTAAAGATGCAAATCAGCTTGTATCCTTGGAGGGAGGAGCTTATATTATATGGGCATGTTCTCTACTTACTGGTGTATTTATAAGTGTCTCACATACTGAGTTACATTACTACCATAAATATCTGGTGGTATATTTTACTAAACCGAGGGGCCCCACATCTTCTGTTTTTTTTTTCTTTTAAAATAATGCAATTAATTTCTTGTGTTTAATTGACTTGTCAGGGGTAGGGTTGCTACCTGGTCAGTATTTTGTCAGCCTAGCTAGTAAGGCTGAGGCCAGTATTGTGAATTTATCAGTCCAACAGATCCAACTCCTTCAGCATCACCAGCCCCCCCCCCCCCCACTATGTTGTTGTCTCACCAATTTTCCCCAAAAGCTCCTGCTTCCACCCCCTTACCTTGAGCAAGAATCTTTCTAAAAAAAAAAAAAAGGGGTAACCATAATGAGGGGATATTACAATGATGGGAATAGCTGACCTACCTCAAGGTAACATTTATGTTTTGAATACTTTACATTAAAATTCATTTTAGCGACACAATCCATAGAAACATCATTAGATCAGTTTTGAATCAGCACAACATTAATTTCTCATCCATCTGTAAGACATTCCATTTAAGAACCTTAAATGTTTTACTGTAATTAAAAATGTAATTTTAACAGCAACCCTTTTAAGAGTGTTTGTTTGCTCTTTGTTATTGGTTATTGCTATGTAGCTCAGCAGACATTAGAGGGCACCCTCTATAGCCATACAGTTTCTATGCACTAGGGAGAGTGTAGCCATGTGAGGCAGAGCCTACAGCTTTTCATCTTGTTAAATAAATACTACAAATAAATCCTTCTGTGTGTGTGTCAGGGGGGGTCAACACTTTCAAACAACCAGTTCAAACAGTGGGAAGAAAGACCAGTAAATGGACTTAAATTAAAACCTGCATGTTATTGGGTAATTAATATACTTGCTTCTTATTGGTTCAGTAATTTGCCTGACTGTTGTTTCACAGGATGGATATTTTATCAGTTTTGTGGAACTGGGTATTAATTTTGTTGACAGAATAAATTCTGTGCTATAGAATCTTCCTTTGACATAAGCATCTATTTTGTCATGAAAATCTAGCTTGGAATATGCTAGTCAGTTATACCATAATACATTTTGTTTTAAAATTTACAGAATTTGTTAAAATTTACATAATGGAGTTTGTAATATATTTATATCCTTTTGTGCACAGGATTTTGTTCTCTTTTGTCTATTTTTAATCTGTGAATATAGCCACACATTCATACTGTGTACTGGGGATTTTTTTTTTTGTATACAGAATGTATTTTTGTAGACAAAATGTACTTGGAACAAACGGCACCCCATACTGATCTTGCCAACTATATATTGTATATTCCCTTCCTAAGGCTTCTTAGATCATTATCGTAATCAAACTAATGTTCAGTTTGTGTGGTAAAAAAGCTTTATGTTTGTACGATGTAAACTTGAGATAGTTGAAGTGGAAATAAATAACTCTTTTGAGCGTTTTTATATGCGTGTACAATTTTATTCAATTACCTTCTTACAATATTTCACGGTTTATTGTTCAGTGGGGTGTATTACTCACTGGGCTCAATGCATAAAATGTATTAAGCATACACTTATTTTTTCATCTAGGAGTAACAGAACAAAAACATTGAACTAATTTGTTTTTAAATTCGTTGTTCCATAGACAAACCATCTGTGACACGAGACCTTGATATTTGGGTGCTGTGTTAAAAGGCATTGCACTCAGCTTTTAAGGAAAAAGCCACTATAAAATGTAGAAGCAGCACAGCAGGGGGAAGCATATTTGTTACAGTACCTTTTTAACTATTCTGAAACATGTGTTTACACATTTAATAATCTCTTTACATCATCTGTGGGAATGGCTTGCTCTACATTCCATTCTGGAAGGAAAAACTCTCATTAATCATAGTTGTTCCCTTTGTGGCACAGTTTGCAGAGCACAGTTAATAGAGCATTAGGAATGGTTGCCCCTTACTGTGTGGTTTGGTCCACTTGACCTGATTGTCACTAAAGGCGATATAATAGCTGAAACAAATAACAAAGCTTTAGTAAACCCTTATTGTGGAGTATCTTTAAAAGAACATTCAGATGTCAAAACTCCACACAGTATGTACATTTTAGATCTGTAACAAGCCTGGTTTTTGCAGTCAACATTTTGACAAACAAATATAGAGGGAAAAAAAAAATATTAAACCATGTAAACTCCTGCATCACTACTTTGTTATTATGGCATATGATAAAGTATTTATGTATGTATATCTTTATTTATAAAGCGCTACTTATGTACGCAGCGCTGTACAGTAGAATACATTAATATAAACAGGGGGTATTAAGATAATAAATAAATACAAAGTATTACAATAAGCACAAATAAATAAAAGATACAATTGCAATAAGATAAGAGTCAAAGACACAAGAGGATGGAGGTCCCTGCCCTGTAGAGCTTACAATCTAGATGGGAGGGTAACTTACAGACACAAATAGACAAATATAAGTGCTGTAGGTCACAGTGGGGGACATTACAATATAAGTGCTAGTTCCCTGGTCAGGTGCTGGGTGAGTGCTCCAAAAGGTAGTCTTTTAGTTTGGTTTTAAAAAGACTGAGGAAGGATTCTCTCCGGAGGAAATCAGGGAGGGCATTCCAAATGTAAGGGGCAGCAAGGCAGAAAGGTTTAAGGCGGGAAATATCAGTAGCAGTGGGGGGTGCAACCAAACGATTGCTCTGCGAGGAACGAAGGAGTCGGCCAGGAACGTACGGAGACACAAAGAAAGAGATGTAGTGAGGAGCAGAGGAATGGAGGGCTTTGAAGGTTAATAGAAGGAGTTTGTAAAATATTCTTTGTTTAATAGGAAGCCACGATAATGTATTTAAAGTGGAATTCGAATATTTTATCATCAGAGATCAATCACGAAAACCAATATTCAGGTAGAAAAATAGTTGTAATATTGAATAAGAAAGGATAATATATTCCATAAACAAGTACATCTAGCTGTTTCCTACAGTACAGAAAACAAATAAAAAAAATTTGCTGGCCGCACCACCCAAAATGTAATAGCAAGCAGAAAGTTAGTTACATGTCTTGTAACCAACAGAAACCAATAAGCATATAATGATTTGCTGTTTGAAAGCAGACATCTTTATGAAGCCAAGTAACTCTTATAGAATAAGGTAATCATCCCTTTAACTGCTACCCTGCAGAATGCATTTTTATGTATACCTGGTTAAATAAGTAATTATGTATATATATATATATATATATATATATATAATAATAATACAATTGTAGCCTCACAGAGCAATTAAAAAGTCCAGTCAAAATGTTGCTTAGAATTGGCCATTTAAGAACACACTAAAAGTTAACTTAAAGGTGAACTACCCCTTTTAATACATAATTCATACAATGGTACAGTGGTATGAAACGAAGCTACTTACTAATCAGTCAATCTACACATGTAGTTTTCTCAAGGTTGCTGACCTATTTAGGGGCTGATTCTAAGAAGGTGTTCTTTAATAGAAAGCTGAAACTGCTTACTTAGAGAAGTGAGAGATAAGAAATTAAGGTTAATCCCATACAGGTATGGGACCCGTTATCCAGAATGCTTGGGATATGGGTTTTTTTCAGGATAAGGGTTCTTTCCGTCATTCGGATCTCCTACCTTAAGTCTGCTAAAAAAAATTATTTAAACAGTAATTAAACCCAACAGGATTGTTTTGGTTCCAATAAGGATTGATTATATCTTAGTTGGGATCAAGTACAAGGTACTGTTTTATTATTACATAGAAAAAGGAAACCATTTTTAAAAATGTGAATTATTTGATTAAAATCGAGTCTATGGGAGATGACCTTTCTGTAATTTGGAACTTTCTGGATAATGGGTTTCTGGATTAGGGGTTTGATACCTGTACAAAGAACTGAGGTTCTAATATTGCAATGAAACAAATGGAAATTGAAATTGACTGTGTGTCCCAAAAAACCTTAGGTCAACTTCTTTCAGTTTTAGTTAGCTGTGTCTCTGGCATCGCTGCATTAAAGTAATTTTTGTTTTATGTTAAATGGGGATTTGACAAGTTAAAGGAAATCTATACCCCCAAACAATGTAGGTCTCTATGAAAATATATTGCATAAAAAGCTCATGTAAAACTCTGCTTCATCTAAATAAACCATTTTCACAAAAATATACTTTTTTTAGTAGTATGAGCTATTGGGTAATCCTAAATAGAAAATTGCCATTTTAAGAGTTAAGTGTTGCCTCCTGGGATCCTAGGATTCTCAGTGCACACAAACAAGCCAAGGCACACATACATGCTAGGTCATATCAGCCAATGAATGGGCAGAATTCTGCCTTTTGCTTCCATACTTCTTCCTGTTACAGTTAAAGCTGCATTATTTCTGGTCATGTGTTCTCCGAGAGAGCACACAGCCCATCACAATGTAAAAGGGCAATATTTACTGATATATATACAGTAAATATATCCCAGTTTGTTAGGATTCTTTAATATGTCACTTAACATAATATAAACTGTATATCTGTTGGTTTAGTATTCATTCTGGGGGTATAGTTTTCCTTTAAAGAGCTTTATGCTAGATATGTAGATATCACATTTATTTCTCTGCAGATGCATATTTTTCCCTTTGGATAATATGAGGTGTTTTTGAAGTTCATCGCAGTACCTTTTTAACTAACTGTGATCATTTATATTACCTAGTGAGTAATGTTCATATTAGTGTCCTTTAATCGATTATACAGTGATATATGTGTTACATTATAAGGAAAAGAAAAAAGCAAAACAAAAGTAACAAATTGACTTGTGATAGTTCAAATGTTCTCTTTTATCCTGAAACCAGGAATTTATTAATTTTGTCAGTTCTTTAGGAAAGATCCTATTTGCTTAAGTCTTGTTTAGTTATACTTTCCTGCCTTTTAATCGGCAATTAAGCTGCTCATGTTAGGCCAAAGGGGAGATCCCAGGTCTAGACAACAGTTTCCATCTTATCATTACCAGCTATTTAACGAGCAAAATAAAAAGAACAAGATACAATGCTTTTGTCTCACATTGATAGTAAAATTAAGCTTGGACAGATATTTAATGTGGCTTATAATTTATGGTGACATTTACAGTTAGCCTGTTGCTGTGTTTGATAACAGAGGGGAAAGACACAGTTTCCTAATTAACCAAAGCATCAAACAGAGAAGATCATGGTGACAAATTTTTGAGGTAGTGCATAAGTAAAGGTCAGGCTTCACTCAGTCAGCCTCCACAATAAATTTATACTCATAGTGACTAATGAGCGCCAATGGTTCGATCATCATGGTAATGATATCTACATCTATTTTCTTTAATTCTGCCCTGTGCAGTGAAAAATTTGATGCAAATTTGGTGCATGTGCTTTGTTTATGATGAAATATATTCTTACTTTTGAGACATTGGACATATATGATCATTTTGTTTAGACTGATGGGTTAAACTATATACTGTAGTAATACATTCAATCTATTATTACGATTGATGATTACACTCAAGTAAGGCGGTGGTTAAATTTAGTAATCACACAATATGGAAGGTTCTGTTGTTATACAGAATGATATTGCACAAAAACATTTGTGGAATAATAATTTAAAAAATAGGTTTTCATGCCATGAATAAAAAAATTAATTTATGGATTCGTTATATAATCCATTACTAGGTCTATCTTAGACAAAGTAGGATACCAAAGCAACTCTAGGTAAGGTAGAACATTCTAAATAACTGTACCTGGACGTCATGGTGGGAAATTGTCTCTGATGATCTTTTAACAATTTACATACCAAAACAAACAATCCAAATTATAGGTAAAAATGCTGTAGGGGTACAATAGATCCTATGAATATTACAGCAGTCAACAAAATAGTTCTAAGAGGCGAATAGCATGTGATCTGTGGGAGAATTGTAATGGTCAAATGGCCACTTTTAATTACTTTGCGTACTGATCTCTATTAAGTTTTCACACACAGTGTAAAAAAATACACATTACAACACATTTTGGTCACCTTAAAGCCCTTCTCAATTCATTATTGTACAAGTATGGGACCTATTATCCTGAATGCTCGGGACCTGGGGTTTTTCGGATAAGGGGCCTTTCCATAAATCGGATCTCCTACCTTACGTCTATTAAAAAAAAAGATTTAAACAGTAAGTAACCCAAAATCATTGTTTTGGCTCCAATATGGATTAATTCTATATTAGTTGGGATCAAGTACAAGGTACTGTTTTATTATTACAGAGAAAAAGGAAACCATTTTTAAACATGTGAATTATTTTATTAATATGGAGTCTGGATAATGGGTTTCCGGATAAGAGGTCCGATACCCGTACTTGCACTATGCTGAGGTATTAGTATGTAGTGATTCATATAATGTTCATACATTATAATGTAATATTCAATAATGTTCATTCATTTTAAAAATAAGAGATCATACTTTGTGCCCCTAAAGATAGAAAATGATGAACTTATGCATATTATAAGTTATTTATACAGCAAAGACACATTTCATGTACCAAACATATATTTATTTATTACAGTGGGTCTTCATTTGTGGTAGTAGTTTAATGTGGAAGTTTTAATACAAAGTAATACGGTATTCTACTTAGCTTACAAAGAAAACATGCCTGAATTACATTTGAGATGTTCCATCTGTGGGCTTTTAATTTTGTCATAAAAACACAGAAGCCTGGCATGAAACCCTTTCCAACTGGCTTTATGCATCATCTTGTATGACGGCTGTTGAAGTATTATGGCATTTAAAATGAAGCAACCCCTCCCCACCCCTTTCTTTTATGGAACAGGTTCACTAATAGTATTTGCCGATTTCTTTGACCATCTGCTTAAACTGACAACCACCAACCTATGCTTTGCCAATGTGTCCTTGGAAACGAAAAACAATTCAGATGTGGGCAAGGACAGAGAATGTGCAGGAAAGACTGTGTTGTTTTCTTCTAACCGCATCATCATTGCAAGATGACAAGATGTTAAAAGTTGAAAAGTTATCAGACTAGAAGGGTCCACAGCACATGTTCTCTTTTAGTTTAATTAATATGCTAAAATTAATCTTACAGAAAAGATGTTCAAATACAGATATTACATTCATAGCATAAAACTTGCCTCTGCCAAAAGTCCCAAATATGTGTGAATAAAATGGCTCATGTAAGTCTGCTCCATTATTATTATTATTATTATTATTATTATTATTATTATTATTATTATTAAAAGGATGAAGAAGAACAGGTTGAATTTAAAGGACCAAAAAGGACCTTTGTCTACCTTCAGCATTTTGAAGCAAATAAATTTAAACTTACATGCTGCAGAATTGATTAATTGCCTCTGATGCATGCTGCAGACAACAGTTTCTAATTTCTAGCAGTTACATTTCATAAATGTTCTGTTTTAAATGGACAGATAGTTACACATTTAATTTGGGCGAAAATAAGACAAGTCCATCAAGTTCATCCCCCTCCAAATGACCCTAAGTGCATATACAACACCTATATAGACATATCAATATACTAACATATATAATACACATACCCATACCAATGTAAATAAAGAATTATAGGAGTCCTCTTACAGCAGAAGCCTTTTTACAGCACTAAGGAATTATGTAGCAAAAATGATTCTTATCACGGGGTATTAAATCGTAGAATAGAATTCCTCAGTTTTACATACATACATAAGGATACGAGATCAAGTACAACCCTAGATACTGGCAAACTATCACAATCAATAATCGTTACTGCACCCAACACAGCGTCCTATCAATATTGTACATACCTACAGTTCACAGTTCTGGTGCTATTGCAATGTGATATGTTAATACTGAGGCCAATTGATAACTTGCCAATATGCTTTAGGCAACATACAGTTGAACTGTGCTCAATCATCCTAGGTTGGGTTCAACTGGAACCACAAAAACAGACGCAATTATATATTTTAAAACAATCCTGAAAAATAACAGGGATATATATGGGAAATGTCAGATCAAAACACTACAAAATATCTTGATTAATACCCAAACTGAGCTGCTTGATGTACAAACAATTTTGAGGGGTTGGATGGTGCACAGTCTAATTGGATTATGAGCAACAGAGTTTAGCCTAAATTAGGGAATGAATGGAGGGATTTTATTAAATTCAGTCCTCTAAAAGCTGTTTGCTTTTTTATACATAAAGCTATTTTATGATCTGTCCAGGAGGAAATACAAATGAAATTGCATCTGTGCAATGCAAAGCATCCCTGGAAGATGATCAGGAATGCCAAACCAGATGGTAGCAACAAAAGCTCATTGGTGTATGGAAGGCACAAGTCTCCTATGTAGTTGGAAAGATCAGTTCTGGGGTACAGAAATACAGTTACGCAGTCTTTCTTTGAACAATTTATCTCTCATGGTACTAACAGAAGACAGAACACTGTCTGTTCCGTTTCGCTTCGCTGAAAAATTTGCGAACCTTTCAAAAGATCCATGAAACAGCGAAAAATTTGCGAAACGTCAAAAATGTTGTGTGGCAAAAAAAATTGTCGCCTGCGACTATTCTTTTGTCGCCCGCGGCTATTATTTTGGCGCCCGCGGCTATTATTTGTCGCCCGTGGCTATTATTTTGTTGCCCGCGGCTATTATTTTGGTGCCCGCGGCTATTATTTTGGTGCCCGCGGCTATTATTTTGTCGCACAGTTATTCTTTTGTCGCCCGCGGCTATTGTTTCGCCGCAAGGCTACTCTTTTGATGCCCACGACTATTAAAGGACCAAAGAGGAGATACCTTTGTCTACCTTCAGCTTTTTGAAGCAAATATATTTAAACTTACATGCTGCAGTATTGAAAATTCGCGAAACGTCAAAAATGTTGTGCGGCAAAAAAAATTGTCGCCCGTGGCTATTCTTTTGTCGCCCGCGGCTATTATTTCAGCGCCCGCGGCTATTATTTCGTCGCCCGTGGCTATTATTTTGTCGCCCGCGACTATTATTTTCGTGCCCGCGGCTATTATTTTGTCGCACAGCTATTCTTTTGTCGTCCGCGGCTATTATTTCGCCGCGAGGCTATTCTTTTGACGCCCACGACTATTCTCTTTTGACGCCGGCGACAATTTTTGGATGTGCGGCAAATTTTCCTGCTGTGAATTTTTTCATCCGTTTCGCGAAACAATCCGCCAATGGCAGATGGCGGATTGGCCAATGGCCAATGGCCAATTATCTAGGGTTGTATTTGATACTGTATCCTTATATGTATGTAAAAGTAAGGCATTGTCTTTTTCAAGATATGAACATCTAATAATAAAAACTGTTTTACATTTGTGCTTGAGGACTCCTACAGTCTTTTTTGACATGAATGGTTCTATTTTAATCCTTTGCATCTCCTCAGGTTTGAGGTATGGACATGTGAAAATAAAAAAAAAGTTGAGCTACAGTGCACAGTGCAATTGATTTATTCACATACCTATCCCAGACTGTAGTTCAAGAGATAACTATAGCCTTGCATGTTATTCTTGTCCAAGAAGTCATCAAAGTCATTCTTATGGGCATTTATAGACTCTACCATGAGAACATTACCCCAGCTGTACCAGCAATTATTAGGGGCAAAATTATGCTTTTATGCTTTGAGTTCAAGCACTCCATTTGTATTAATAGCCGCTGACTGACATAATATATATGTATACAGAAATCCACAAATCTTCTTATTTAAAGGAACTGTAACACCAAAAAATGAAAGTGTTTCAAGGTGATTAAAATGTAATGTACTTTTGCCATGCACTGGTTAAAGTGGTGTATTTGCTTCAGAAACCCTACTATAGTTTATATAGATACCCTGCTGTGTAGCCATGGGGGCAGCCATTCAGTAGGAGAAAAGGCACAGGTTACATAGCAGATAACAGATAAACTCTGTAGAATACAATGTTTTTTTTTCATCTGTTATCTACTATGTAGCCTGTGACTTTTCTCCTCTTTCCAGCTTGAATGGCTGCCCCCATGGCTACACAGCAGCTTATTTATATAAACTATAGTAGTCTGCCTGAAGCAATTACCATTGCAGGGCTACAGTATATTATATTTCAATGACGCTTTCATTTTTTGCTGTTACTGTTTCTTTAAGGAGGCCCCTAAAATGCTATAATCTAGTCTTAATACTCAGCTATTCAGCATGATTATATTATGGGGAATTCAGTTGCCAATGGAACAGCTAAAAGTTACACTCTTTAATAACTGGTTTCTTAAAAGAAAAAAGTGTGTATGAGCTCACATTTTGATCCACTGTTCAATTTATGCAATGTTATGAAAAAGTTCAAGACCTGGGAAATAAATCCAGTCTCTCTAAACATGAGAAATTGATCAAAAGTTGCAAAGTTGAAATAACCACAAACAGCTGCCAGTCAGATTAAATACGACCTTTAGATACACGGTACAAAAGTTTGTATCTGTTTTGGTTGCTTTTTGTATGTAATTCTGTATGTTCAGTGTATAAACCCATTTATTTTAAAGTGCTGTACAATATGTTGGAATGTGGAATCATTTATTTCCTGGTATTTATATAGCGCTGACACAATTTACAAAGATTATACATCATTCACTGCCTCAATGGAGCTTACAATGTAAGGGCCCTATCACATTCAAATTAGGGTCAGTTTTATCAGGAACCTAATAAACTGCTTGTTAGTGATGAACAGAATTTTGGCAGGTATAGATTCGCTGCAAAATTCTGCATTTCGTCATTGGCAATTTTTTTTTCGAAACTGCCACAAAATTCTTTGCAGCAAAAATTTAGCAACTGAGGAAAAAGTTGTGGTCAACAAAAAAAATTGTGGTTGCGACAAAAATACTTGTGTTGTAGATGCATTTAGCAAATGTTTCATGCATTTTTCAGCAGTTGTGCAAGCAGTTGTGCATCACTACTGCCTGTATGTTTTTGTGTGTGGGAGGAAACTGGAGCCAGGCAGAAGTACTACCCATTGGGCCACTGCCAACTTAATGATGATGATAGCCAAGGCTGCCATCAGAAACTTTGGGGCCCCGCACAAGTTACTCATATAGGGGCCCCCATGAACACAAGCGTGCAGTACCAAAATTTTGGCCACACCCCTTGTGTGTGCAATATTAATGGCTCATGTTACTCTATAATAAGTAGTTCATATAAAGAGTTCCATTGATTAATGTGCTAATAAGTTTATATCAGTTTATAGGGGGTCAGTGGAGCTTGCCCTAAGTTAATCCCCTTCCCACCTACCTGCCCCTGCTCTGCGCTGTCATTGCCTAATATGGAAGTTACCTAGGTTTTTGTGTAAAATATGTAAAAAATGCAATACAAACAGCTGATATTACTCTATAATAAGCAATTCATATAAATAGTTAAACTGAATCATTAATATGGAAATAAGTCAGTTCACTGGGGGCAGTTAATTTTTTTAAATCATTGGTAGTTAGTGGGCTTTGTCCCTGCAAAGCTTCTCTGCATTGTCTTTTGCTTGATAATGCAAGTTACTTAAGTTTTTAGGCAAGTTATGTAATTTAATAAGCAGTTTTTGTAGGAGTTATATAAATTGTAAATAATAACTTATGCAACACAACTGGGCCCCCTTAGAAGATTTTTTATGGGGTTCAATACAATTGTGCTTTTTTAAAAGCACAATTTGTGCAAACCATTGTTGTGGCATAACTTAAATTAAGAAAAATTCTCTGTGTGCATATATATTTGTACTTTGCAATTATGTTCAGTTACAAATATATACATATATATACATATATGGCAAATGTTCTTGCAGACCCATGGGCTGTAAGTCTTTCAATGAACCTCCATATTGAGTTG
This sequence comes from Xenopus tropicalis, assembly GCF_000004195.4. NCBI lineage: Eukaryota > Metazoa > Chordata > Amphibia > Anura > Pipidae > Xenopus > Xenopus tropicalis. The sequence goes on from NC_030677.2 coordinate 95,001,369, forward strand.
TACTGTATCTCAAAGTTACACACACAAAGGATTCAGCCAAACTTGAAAGACTTATTTTACTGAAAAGTTATCAAAACCTACAAAAATGAATTATACTTATGATATATTAGCGAGAGCATACTAAGGCAAGATATAAATCCATGCAGTGGCAGGAATAGTAAATTTGTGCATGTACATTTAATAAAATTCATAAAGCAGTATTTTCTTTGTTGTTGAAGTGTCAGTGATAATGCTGTGGGTATAATCAGTTAAAAATGTTTTGCTGTATGAAATTGTTCAAAAGAGACTATTTGTATGTGTGTACATGAAAAAAATATTTGTTGTTTGGCACCTTCGGTTTCATCCGCAATGTAGTCAGAGAGCAAAGTAAAAAGAGATAACATGGGGGCCTGCAAGACCCTTCCCCCATGTACATGATCACACATACAGACAAGAGCAGGAGGTCCAGAAGGTAGGGTGGCGCCTCAGGATAATGGCAGCAGAAGGCAAAAGAAGCAGACAGCTGGCATGCTCTGCCCCAATATGCTTCCCTGAAAGAGGCGAGGAAAATTCTGAAGATGTGATGCTTGAATGGCCAGCTCTTCAGCAAAGAAAATGATTGCAAATAAAATTCAAAACATCTTGCATATCACAAGACCCTAGCACAATCCCTATGTCTCCAAGTTCCCTTAACAAATGTAACAATAATGTAAAGATGACAGAACGACCAAATCTCTGACCCCAGGCATATGGATGCTACATTGTAGAAAGTACCAGTAGCAAACTTTGTACAATAATTCTTTTCATCCTAAAACACTCATGATGCCCCTTTTTAAAAATTCCCAAATTGCAAGCGTTTTAATTGTCCATACCTCATTATGCTCATGTTTTTTTTATTGTCATTTGTATTCAATAGAAATGTGTGGGTTTTTCCTTGCCTACAAAACATATGCATATCTAAAATTCAAATTGACTGCTGATTACCACAGAATTCTCTTTGTACTACTAATGCAAAAATATACATTAATGGTGGAAAGTTATTTAGTGCCGCACAGAGTTAATTGCTTCTAATCACTGCTTACATCCATCTGGTTTTATGGTAGACAACAAACCTCTTCATCACATTTGCTCATTAGACATATTGTAAATCACAGCGAAGCACTGGCATCTTTCATATTGTGTTTCCATTAGTTAAAATGCATTGCTATACAGACCGGAAACAGTAACTATTTTAAATTTTAGTCAAGCCAGAAAGTTAGATTGGATGCAGATTTGCTGCCATGACCTAAGCTATAAAGAAGAGAATTAAGGTTGTTATTGATCTTCAAAACTAAACTACCATGGAACGAGCAGATGTGTATTAAATTGAACGTGATTATATAAGTAAATAAATCACAAATCATAATTATTTCCTTGTGCAGGTCCCTCCTCTTTTTCAGCAGAATTTTATGACTTATATACATTGATCTTTACATTAGAAAAGAATTCTTGAACAGCATTATTTAATTATAATTTACTGTACTGTTACAGTTCTCAGTGCAACATACTGTAAATTATATTCATGTTCTGACATTAGAGCATGTTTGCACTGCATTTATTACTAACATTAGTATGCTTTCAGATAAGGACCCATAACAATTGTGAACAGTACCAAGACAAAAACCGACGCTTTAGAACCCCTCTTGGTGCTGCACTGTTAATATGTCCATGTTGCTGTCTATCAGTTCTGCTATTAACCCAGTCTTGGACAAAATGTTAACCAGGGTCCCTATCAAGGGAGATAGGCAGCAATATTAAGATTTTGTCAGTGCTTCTCTTGCTACTCCTGTAAGAACCTACTAGTGTTGCTGCTTATCATTGGCTTTAAAATGTTAGTGGTGTTAATGAAACCAGAATCCATATTAACAGAAATTAGGAGGCCACCTCACCCTGCTTATTATTTAAAGCAATTAATTTAGATGCTTAATTTAATTGCTAATTAGCCCTGCAGGATATGGTATTAAAGGGGTGAGGTGGTAGCCTTAACAGTAATAGTAAGCAATGTGGATCTTCCTGCCACTGCTTTGCTAATTATTCATTTACTTATGCAAGTGCAGTGTGCAAAAAGCTATTTCAAAGCAATGCATCATGTTTTTTTACCCAGAATACATAATTTTTTTCAGAATTCCAACAACACTGCAGACAATTGTAACACAGTGAATTTATGCATGAGTCCTCACCAAATATTTTTGGTTAAACTGAATAACAGGAAGGAATAACAGGAAGGAAGAACTTCGGGATGTACCAACATGCTTACCAGGATAGCAAAATTGTCATTGTAAAATTGGTTTTGTCCTTATTAGGACCAAACTAAGTTATAAGTCATTTCTGACAGATGTTAAACCTCTTTAATATCATAGACTAAATCAGTGGAGAATACAGTATGTGCAAGACTGTATCTCTTTACCGAAATCCCCTTGTGAATACTACCAATTCATCTGGTCCCTCCCCAGTACATTAGGATCTGTGAGAGCAGTAAGAGCTATGTCAATGTTCTGTGCATAAAAAAATGTCATATTATGTTTAAAAAGTTAATTTCTCCTTTGCAATAAGTTTAGGGAGACAGCGGGAGCTTCGGCGTAGCTAAAGTCTTGGTGAAGGAAGGAAGGGTTTGGGTTCCTAGAGCACTGGGCTGACTTTTCTTTGGGGTACAATCTATACAGCCGTGATGGATTGCACTTCAATGGAAAGGGGTCTGCTGGGCTAGGGGAGAGAATGGTTAAGAGGCTGGAGGAGTGTTTAAACTAGACAAGGGGGGGTGGGTGAGATAGAGTTTTATGGGAAAGCTAGTGTAGATGGGGCAGTGGGACTAGCAAAGGGTTGTGAGGGAGGAGTGTGGGGGGCATATAGCTTCCATCGTTACAAGGGAAACATCAGAGGGAGAAGTAATAATCTCCGCTGCATGCTGGCTAATGCACAAAGTTTGTCGGGTAAATTAGGGGAGCTGCAGGCTATTGCATGTATTGAAAATTATGATTTAATTGGTATCACTGAGACCTGGTGGGATGAAAAATGTGACTGGGCCGTGAGTTTAAATGGTTATACACTTTTTAGGACAGAGAGATTAAAAAGGGTGGAGGGGTTTGTCTTTATGTAAAGTCAGATTTAAAGCCATGTAATAAAGACATTACCAATGAAAACCTTGAATCTCTTTGGGTAGAAATTTCAGTAGGGAAGAAGGTCACAAAGAAAATGATCATTGGTGTATGCTATAAACCATCCCGTATAGATGAGGAGGATGAGACCGAGCTACTGTTGCAAATAGAGGAGGCTTCACAACTGGGTCAAGTTGCTATTATGGGGGACTTTAATTATCCGGACATTGACTGGAGTAATGGGGTGGCTAAGTCAGAAAAAGCTAGTAGATTTGTAAATATGTTAAATGACAACTTTTTATTTCAGGCGGTTCAAGAACCTACTAGGAATGACTCTATTTTGAACCTGGTAATAACTAATAACACTAAACTAATCTCTAACATTTGTGTGGGTGAGCATTTGGGGAACAGTGATCACAACATGGTCTCCTTTGAGATAATGCTGCAGAGACAGCTCTATAAGGGAGTAACTAAAACGCTTGATTTTAGACGTGCAGACTTTGCCAGTATAAGGGCATCTCTGCAATGTGTCAACTGGGAAAGACTTTTCATAGGGTTAGACACAGAAGGAAAATGGAACATCTTTAAAACATTGCTTTGCAGGTATACACAACAGTATATTCCACTTGTAAGCAAGGAGAGGCATCGCAAAGCAAAACCTTTATGGCTGAATAAAAGTGTTAGTGTTGATGTTGGTAAGAAAAAACGTGCTTTTAAAACATTCAAGTTAGCTGGGACAGCAGAAACTTTCATCAGGTACAAGGAAGCAAATAAAGCATGCAAAAAAGCTATCAGGCAAGCTAAAATAGAGATGGAAAGGTATATTGCAGCTAGGAGTAAAAAGAATCCAAAATTATTTTTTTATTATGTGAATAGTAAAAAAATGAAGCAAGAAGGGGTGGGAACCTTATTATCATGGGGGGGGGTAAGTTGGTTGATGAGAATGGGGAAAAAGCAGAAATTTTGAAGAATTTTGAAGGATTTCAGGATTCGTTGAGGTCTGGAATGGTGCTGAGAGACTGGCGAATTGCTTATGTGGTGCCGTTATTTAAAAAGGGATCCCGTTCTCAGCCTGAAAACTATAGGCCTGTTAGTCTGACGTCAGTAGTAGGAAAGATTTTGGAAGGGGTAATAAGGGATAGGGTACTTGAATACATTGCAGTTCACAATACTATAAGATTGTGCCTGCATGGTTTTATGCGTAACAGATCTTGCCAGACTAATTTAGTCACCTTTTATGAGGAGGTGAGCAGGAACCTCGATGCTGGAATGGCAGTTGATGTCATCTACTCGGAGGTACAGCGTTTGATACTGTACCTCACAGAAGGTTAATGATCAAACTGAGGAATATTGGCCTAGAACATAATATTTGTAATTGGATAGAGAACTGGCTGAAGGATAGATTACAAAGAGTGGTGGTAAATGGAACATTTTCTAATTGGACTAGTGTGGTTAGTGGAGTAGCGCAGGGGTCAGTCCTTGGTCCTTTGCTTTTTAACTTGTTTATTAATGACCTGGAGGTGGGCATAGACAGTACTGTTTCTATTTTTGCTGATGACATGAAATTGTGCAAAACTATAAGTTCCTTGTAGGATGCTGTCACTTTGCAGAGCAATTTGACAAAATTGGAAAACTGGGCAGCAAACTGGAAAATGAAGTTCAATGTGGACAAGCGCAAAGTTATGCACTTTGGTAGAAATAATATAAACTCGAACTATCTACCGAATGGTAGTTTGTTGGGGGGTATCCTTAATGGAGAAGGATCTAGGGGTTTTTGTAGATAACAAGTTGTCTAATTCAAGGCAGTGTCATTCTGTGGCTACTAAAGCAAATAAAGTGCTGTCTTGTATAAAAAAGGGCATTGACTCAAGGGATAAAAACATAATTTTGCCTCTTTATAGGTCCCTGGTAAGGCCTCACCTTGAGTATGCAGTGCAGTTTTGGGCTCCAGTCCTTAAGAAGGATATTAATGAGCTGGAGAAAGTGCAGAGACGTGCAACTAAACTGGTAAAGGGGATGGAAGATTTAAACTATGAGGTTAGACTGTCGAGGCTGGGGTTATTTTCTCTGGAAAAGAGGCGCTTGCGAGGGGACATGATTACTCTGTACAAGTACATTAGAGGGGATTATAGGCAGACGGGGGGGGTTCTTTTTTCCCATAAAAACAATCAACGCACCAGAGGTCACCCCTTTAGATTAGAGGAATGGAGCTTCCATTTGAAGCAGCGTAGGTGGTTTTTCACGGTGAGGGCAGTGAGGATGTGGAATGCCCTTCCTAGTAATGTGGTAATGGCAGATTCTGTTAATGCTTTTAAGAGGGGCCTGGATAAGTTTTTGAATAAGCAAACTATCCAAGGCTATTATGATACTAATATCTACAGTTAGTATTAATGGTTGTATATATAGTTTATGTATGTGAGTGTATAGATTGGTAGGTGTGGGTTGTGTGTGCTGGGTTTACTTGGGTGGGTTGAACTTGATGGACTCTGGTCTTTTTTCAACCCTATGTAACTATGTAACTATGTTTATCCCCTACTATAGTAATTGTGTGCTGTGCAGCTCAAGTTCATTGTACAGTCCTGCAGGACACATGTTGCATTACAAGATGGCCACTGTATAATCTGCACAGTCTGAGCAGAACTCTGATATCTAATTGTTAGTGATTAGTGAATCTGTCCCATTTTGCTTTGCTGAAAAATTAGCAAGATTTTAACTCTTGAAGCATTAGTCAATGGCTCTTTTTTCACCCAACTACACTGAAGTCAGTGGGTGTTTTTTCTCAAGTTTCTTCTCACTCTAAATGCCTTAAAGTCAATGGCTGTTTTTTCACTACTGATTGTGATTCTCTCATCACACTGTAAGGAGATTATTTGTTAATTACTGATGTTTAATTATACTGTATGCTCTTAGGTTAGAAAAATCAGTAATGTACCCCTTACTGTAAATTATAAAGATATTAGAAGTCACTGAGTAGTTAAATGTATAGACAAAATCAAGTGAAAACTTTCTCTGTTATCTGCAGAAGAAGGAGTGGTACAAATGTGGAATAGTATGATTTTCTAGTTTTTTTTTTTACATAATAATTGCTCATATTAGGCTTTTAAAATAGTGGCAGGCAGTGTCCTAGGGGAGAAAGTTCTGGAGACTGGCATTTTCTGGAAACTGGCATTTCTTAGAGTAATGACTGTGGCAGACACAGGGCTGTTTGAAGGCTGTGGTTGGCCCTGGGCAAAGATCTGACTGGTAGGCCACATAATATTTTAGCCATGCCCACTTTGGCTACACCCTTTAATACCACAGCTATTTAATCAAAACATAATCCAGATGTGCCAGTATAATAACTATAGAAAATACATAATGAGAATATAAACCCGAGATATGCCAAATATAGTCTCTAAAATGGATAAAGGGCTTATTTACTCTAGATGTGCCAGTATAATTACTACAGAAAATTAATAACAGCATATTACTCCAGACGTGCCAGTGTAATTACTACAGAAAATGGATCAGCATATTAACCCCAGCTCTTCCATTAAAAAAATGTCTAATACCTCCATACCTCCATAGCATTCCATTAGCTCCACACAAGCCAGTAAGATTACTGAAAAATAGCTAATTGCAGAAGCAGAATACCAGTAGTGAAGTTTCCTTCTGTCTCTCTGCCTGGTTAAATGCCTGTGGAAAAAAAAGATGGTCATGGTTCCACAGTGGAACACACAGCCATCTTGGATTTTCTCAAATGAGCAGGGAACATTCTGGTGTAGACTTCACAAAAGAAATATATGCAGGAAGTGGGTGAAGTCCCTGATTGTCTGTGGAATCTGTTTGTACTGAACCAGAATTTTGTTGAGGAATTCTGTTTGCTAGGGAAATGACCAAACTATAGATTACATAGTAATATGCCTGTTGTAATGTTGGTGGGCTAGTGGCCTTGCAGTACACTGACAGTGTCAATGTGTTTCCCTGTTGTTTAAGAGATAAGCCATTTCTATTTTTTGTACATTTATTTTATGTAAATCTTGTATCCACTATACTATCACTGTTTTTATTCTGTTAAACTGAGTGCATTAAGATCTTTGGGAGAGGTAGGCTGGTGGCCTTATAGTATACATGAGTGCTGTTGCTCCTGTTGGACCAATTTTAGTATTGATAACAGTTCTGACAGGAACTAACATGGATGCACTGAAAATTATATGGGGATAATATACACTAAAATCAAAACATAATTAGAGGTTACATGAGAGGTCTAGTATCCTCATACTCATAGCAAGGGGCAGGCTATTCTCTATATGAATAAATAAATGGCAGTTATTAAACTACATCCCCTTATATTGCTTTCCAGTAAAGTCTCTATTCAAAATAAACGCTTGAAACAATTGGTACACTGCAATAAAGGTAAAGGTCGCCTCTAAACTGTAACATTAATGAACTGAGTAAAATGTGCTTTAAGGGTTGGGATGTAGTTTGACTAACAATTAAATATATAGTCAGTTTCAAATTGGTCCCTAACCCGAACTAAGCAAGTAATACTGACTAAAAAAAGGAACAAGTAGGAGTAAATGTATTCAGAGAGAGTATTGGAAAGCATCCAGGTTTCTCTAAGAGAAAACATCAAATTCATCACAAACATATGTTCTCTAATTGTTAAGTACTTGTTCCAAATGATCTCATTTTTAATAGAGGAAACAAACACGCAACAGGCATTGTTATAAGAAGATAATGGGTTTATACTCATCCAATGAAAATTAAACGTGTTTGGATTTTGGGTGATACAGACTGCTAACCTATGACATTCATTTATGAATGTAAGTGCACTGAGCACAGTTAAGTCAAGTTTTTAGTGTAATAGTGGGCAGCTATAAAAAACAACGATCGCTGATGCAGACACAAATTAGTGTCTTCCTCGGTAAAGTGTGTTAGCAGTTAGCAGTGCAAGAAGGTATCACTTCTGATATGTGGTGTCAGCAGTATCAGTGTATCCTTTACTAGGTGAATATCAGTTGCATGATTAGTGCCAACATGCTAAGGGAACCCTAAAAATACCACCTCTTCTGAACATAAATCTAAGGTTGTAGAGAAAGTGGTGAGGACAAATTAAAAAAAAATAAATTAAAAAAAAAAAAAATGGTGTATTGTACATTAGTATAGGTATGGGACCCGTTATTCAGAAAGTTCCGAATTATGGGAAGACCATCTCCCACAGACTGCATTATAATTAAAGATTCCCTTTTTCTCTGTAAGAATAAAACTGTACCTTGTACTTGATGTAACTGATGCCAATTTTTTTCTGCATATCTTATCCCTGATATGTAATAAAAGGCACTAAAGGGGCCCATTTACTAACCATCAGATTTTTTTTCCCGATTCAGATTTTTAGCGTTAAAAGTTGCAAAAGAAAATTTGCCACGTATAAGCTCCTTAACACACCATTGTATTCCACAAAGATTATCTGTTATCTGCTATGGAACCTGCTCTGTATCGACAGGGGCAGCCATTCCCCCTTTCTCAAGCTTGTATGGCAGCCCCTGTCGATACAGAGCAGCTTGTTTATAAAAACTACTGCAGTGTTTATAAAGCAACCGCAGAACTTTTACCACTACAGGACAACAGTACATTATATTTTAATTACGTTAAAACACTTTCATTTTTAAGGTAGTCTTGGGCAATGTATGGCAGCCCCTGTCGATACAGAGCAGCTTGTTTATAAAAACTATTGCAGTGTTTATAAAGCAACCGCAGAACTTTTACCACTACAGGGCAAAAGTATATTATATTTTAATTACATTAAAACACTTTCATTTTTAAGGTAGTCTTGGGCAACGCCTAACAAGAAGAGACCAGCGTTAAGGGATCTGTGTTCTTCCAAACTCAGTGCCCAAACAGCTCCTTAGATAGACAGGGAGGATGGCTGATTAGTGACAACATGCTAAGGGATCCCTAAAAATACTACCTCATCTGAACATAAATCTATGGTTGTAGAGAAAGTGGTGAGGACAAATTAAATTTTTTTTTTTTTTTTTTTTTAAATGAATGGTATATTGTACATTAGTACTTCTAATGAATTATTTAATACCAATTTTTTTCTGCATACCCTATCTCTGAAATGTAATAAAAGGCACTAAAGGGACCCATTTACTAATTCATGCTTGAATGGCTGCAGAGCAGCTGATTTATAAAAACTATTGCAGTGTTTATAAAGCAAATGCAGAACTTTTACCACTGCAGGGCAACAGTACATTATATTTTAATTACATGAAAACACTTTCATTTTTTGGTCTTATTGTTCCTTTAAGGTAGTCTTGGAGCATCCAATTAGCAACGCCTAACAGGAAGAGACCAGTGTTCTTCCAAACACAGTGCCCAAACAGCTCCTTAGATAGACAGGGAGGATGGCAGGGGAGGGCTCTGATTCCATTGGTTGATGTGTAAGGCAAGGGGTGGATAAAAATCATGTCCTGAATTTTACCGATAAAACACAAACAGACTGCATGATGAAATTCTGGAGCAGATTTGCAAAAGGTTTGCCACTTGCAAAACCATTCATTTTGCCTTGAAACTAGACAATTCCTACCCCTTGCTTTAAAGGGACAGTATATACCCCTTTTCAACATGAGCTCAATAAAAATGACTTGTGCTGAACACTTTTTGCCTATTGTTTTTATTAAGAAATATCTGTTACTGGCAATAATCATGTTGTTGTTTCTGGCACTAAACAAAAATATGAAGCCAGTTTCACTTTAAAGGACAAGGAAAGGATACTAAAGAGTTATTCTCAAGCTGCAGGCATACCTTCAGTTCTCTCAATAGTGCCCTTAAGTCTCCCCATATTTCAACCGCTCAGATGATCAGAAGCCAAACAGGAAAAAAAAACGTTGAGCTGGGTAAAGAGGATTCCCATAATGCCTCACTCCTGCACTGAGACTAAGACCAGCTCTTTAGGCTGCGCATGCGCATCTACATCCTCTGTGAGCACGCACAAGCAGGAGCGCTCCCCTTCCCATAGACCCTCTGACCTTCCCACTACGATGCGCATGCGCAGTAGAGACGGTGAGGGAAAGGAAGTGAGCATCCCTCATTAAAGATGGCGGCGCCGTTCACTGAAACGAGTATGCAGTATGTAGTATATGTATCTCTGTAAATCTTTCATTAGGCAAGCCAGAAATAAAGCGTTTTTACTTAATAGTAGTACTATTTAATAGTGTGCTTAATAGATTTTGAGTTTCCTTGTCCCTTAAAACTCATTGACACTTCATGATCCCAAACAATTTTAAAGGAGCTGATTATATGGGTATGGGATCCAGAAACCCATTATCCAGAAAGTTCCGAATAATGGAAAGGCCATTTCACATAGACTCCATTATAAGCAAATAATTCTAATTTTTAAAAATGATTTCCTTTTTCTCTGTAATACTAAAACCAGTACCTTGTATTTGATCCCAGCTAAGATATAATTAATCCTTATTGTAGGCAAAACAAGCTTATTGGGTTTATTCAATACTTAAATTATTTTTAGCAGACTATGGAGATACAAATTACAGAAAGATCCCTTATCCGGAAAACCCCAGGTCCCGAACATACTGGATAACAGGGTTCATACCTGTATTAACTACCAGATTTCAACTTATAATTCAGAAAGCAGATCAGACTGGATGCTAAGGTATGTTATTCTGGGGGTTGTTTAGAGTAATTTTAAAGATAAAAAAAGGTTTACTTATTTAAGTGTGTATAAAAAAATTGTATCTTTAAAGCCAAGATTTTCCTTATTAAACAAATGTAAAATAATTCATTTAGTAATAACAGCAAACGACACAAGAATTACCCCTTACTTTTATCACTGCAAAAATTAAACAGGTAATCTAGTTAAAAACTATTTATTTAAAATATAAATATATAACCCAGTCCCAACTTATATATAAACTTTGCATATTTTAAATATATTTATGGAAGTCTGTAATTCCTTGTAGGCTTTGGCTTCCACATAACCATAATGCTTGTCTGGAATGCCATGAAGTATCCATATGTCCCTTTGATGCAGTGGGCTACCAAGAAGCCAAAGCTTGCCGGGTAACATAAGGATATCTGAAGGTGACACATGCTGTCATTTGATGAACAGAGATGCAAAAGGGTATGCTGGCAGTCAACGCATTGGCCTAGACAACTTGTGATGGTGACCAGGTGGGGTGTGTTATCTTAACAGTCTGGAGCTCTTGCGAATTATTTGCTGATAGATGTAAACAGCTGTTATTCTTAGTAATGGAAAGCAATTAGAAACATCTGTACTCTTGGCTTTGACTAATGCCTCCTATCCTCACAGCTCCCAAGTGCCAATTGGATATAACTAGATCATCCGAATGGAGCTGGCAGTAGTACACTGCATTATGGACTGATGATTAGTACTGAGCTGTGAAGAACAAGAGGTGAAAAGCAGTGCAACTCTACCTTAGTATTACAAGCAGGAAATTAAATGTAGCAAAAGATCTGTCGAAGTATGATATGTTTGTTATATTTTGTAAATTGTAAAAGAAAAATTATGTTTGAATGGTTTTAATAAAATGACAGCAACTATATATATACATATATATAAGCTCTTTCGGGCAGGGCTCTCTTCACCTTTTGTATCGGTTATTGGTTGCTTTATATGTTACTCTGTATGTCCAATGTATGAAACCTGCTTATTGTACAGCGCTGCGGAATATGTTGGCGCTTTATAAATAAATGTTAATAATAATATATAGTTACCAAGACATTGATTATTCATACTTATTACTACTATACAGCTATAACAAATCTTAATTGAGCAAATGCTAATTAGTATGTATGTTTGTCATAATGTTAATTTCAATTTGCTCCAAGTAACAGCATATATAATCTCTGACAATTTGTTGTACAGCAATTCGAAAACCATTTTTTAGATTGCTCACTGATGACATACTTACTGCACTGATTTCTATGCAGTCTTAAATTGCACAAAGATTTGCTTATTTATTAATTTAAAACACTCGGGGGGGGGCAAGAAAAAATTATTGAGTAAAAAATGTACACAACTTTTTGATGCTATTATGATTTTTTTTCTCACCTACACTGTGGGGTGCGCGTGCGCATAGGTTGTGACGTACATGTGGTGCGTGCACATATTCTAACAAATTTGCGCAGTGCTGTTAAACACGTTTGCGCAATGCTCAGATCCTCTGCACTTTGCATAGTGAAAGTTTGCTATACTAGTGTTACAGAAACCTTGGGGCGGCATGCCGCCCCGCCGCACCAAAATATTAAAAGTTTTGTCCCCATACGAAGCAGTGGGGACTTCTCCCCACTGCTCCCTATGCATGATTTGGCCTACAACGCATGCGCGCACACCCCCCCTGCTCTTCCAGCATGTGCGTGCAAACCCCGCCTCCCCCTGCACGCATGCACACTCGAGGGGGGGGGGGCGTTTGACCGGGGGCGTGCGACCGGGGGCAGCCAATTGGGAAATCCGGCCCTGCCTGTTTTAGCACTTCTGCCATTCCTCCACGTGACCAGTCCTGTCTATACCTTCAGGTGCAGGAGAGGCATCGACACATTGAGACTTCTCAACCTGTGAGTACTTGACAGTGGGTCTCAATAAAGACCAGGTCAACAAACACTGCAAAGTAAATAGAATTTGTGGCCTGCTTTTAAAGCAGTTAGTACTCCTTTGGAATATCCCATAGACTAAAGGACAGCATTAACAAAATGTGAGATTAGTGCTCCCCACTGAAAAATTCACCCACCTCTATTCATTCTTATGAGATTATTAGAAGTGTATGTATAAAATGGTGACCTTTAACTTTTACCCACTGATAAATACGCTTCTAAAAATCCCATAGAAATAAATAAAGTGGGTGAATTTTTCTGTGGTTAGACAGGGTAGGGGTATACAGGAGATTTTTTTTTTTAATACTGTTGAATGAAAGTTCCTAGTGGTGGACTTGACTGTATAATGATGATTATGATGCACCCAACTGCAAATCAGTAGGTTGACAATGAAAAAAAAGATCCAGTTATTTTATGCACTGAATGATAAAACAGTTTAACAAAGCACAAACCTGCAGAGAAGCATTCAACCATTGTGAGAATGGGAAGTGGATTCTATAAAATTATTTTAGTAGTTGTAGTAGTAGCAACTCAAAATTGTTATAAATGTTGATGCACTGTCCAAAATTATATTTTTTTCATTAAGTTTTTTTTTAAGTTTACAACCCATTTTAGACGTGGTAAGTAGTGATGGATGAAATCATTTGGCAGGCATGAATTTGCGACAAATTTCCACATTTCGCCATTGGTGGACTATTTTGCAAACCGGGTGACAAAATTTGCGCATAAAAATTTGCCACTCAACAAAATATTGTCGCCTGCGTCAAAAAACAATTGACATGTGCGTATAAAAAATGACGCGCAACAAGCAAAAATAGTTGCATGACTATTTTACAGTTTCACAGATTTTTTACCATTTCACAAATCTTTTCAAAGATTTGCAAAATTTTCAGCAGCTATGCTTCAGGTGATGACACTTTATTGGTTGTAGTTTAAAAGTGGTTAAACCCCCTCCCTTTTTTTTTTTTGAGAAACAATATAAAATAAGCATTATTTCAGTTGTTTTATATTCCAGCTTGATTCTATTTCCTCTGCATTTCACATTCTCTGTTTGATTTCATTAAAAAAACACTTCTTTATGGCTTGTTGCCTAGAAATTTCAGTAAGCAGAATTTAAATGTTGAAACATTTTCGCAAACAGTCCATATGCCCAGCAATCAGGTCTGTAGGAAGCTTAAGTACATTTCTTTATAATTATTTAATCTTTAATGAAATGGCTTAGGTTGTTTGTTAGTTTGATATGGGTGCATATACACAGGTAGATTAATGACACACTTATACAAAATAAATGATGTGGACTAAATTATTAGCAGTGCTCTAAACTGTTATAGTAAATAAATAAAGGTTAAGAAGCTAAGGCAGTATCATAGTTACCTGTTAATTTAGGTGGAAAAAAGCTAAACATTTATCAAGTCCAACCCATCCAAGTGACCCCCAGTGAATATATATGTCACAATTGCATTATATATTATTTTTGTACAAAATGTCATCCAGGCCACTCATAAAAGCATTAGAATTTGCAATAACAGTACCATTTTGGATGCTTCAAATAAACATTTAGTTCCATATGTGTAAAGGGTTGGTGTCTTGTTCTGTGTTTTTTTCACTGTCTGCCTGTTATATGTCTTATGTACTTGTAAAGACATATGTACCATTTTCCACAGAAAACAGTCCCAACCTTGTTAGTCTTTGCTCATAGTTTAATTGTTCCATTCTTTTTACCAGTTTAGTTGTACTCTGTCCAGCTCATTTATATCTCTCTTAAGGATTAGAGCCTAAAACTGCACTGCACACTCAAGGTGAGGCCTTACCAGGGATATATAAAAAGGCCAAATGATGCTTTCATCACTCACTGCCCCCCCCCCACTGCCAACTAACCTCCTGTTGTCCCTCTGCGCCCCCCTTCTTGTTTGCAGGCAGCTATCTTTCTGCGTTGCTTCTCTCTCCTCCCAGTTTTCTCTCGCCACCAGTTTCTTTCAGGGCAGTCAAAATCTCGTCATCCATCTTGGATCACGCAAGATTTCGTGTCCCCCATTTTGGATCACGTGAGATTTCATGGAAGCCATCAGGGTATATTGTGGATACTCATGCTTTCTCTCTCTCTCCCACAGTACATATCATCTGCCTGACACTATTCAGTGCACCCCACCTTTAGGACCTCACTCCACCTGCCTACTCCTGCTTTCCTCAGAGGGGATCCCATATTATTTAGGGTATAGATACTGCAGGGCTTCTCATTAAAATGTTAAGCAACATTTTAAAGACATTCCGTTTCCCTTCTGTTTAACCCTGTGAAAATCTTTCCCAGTTAATACATTGCAGGGATGCCCCTATACTGGCAAAGATTGCATGTCATAAATGTAGCATCTAAGTTACGTCCTCATTGTTTTTGTATATTAATCTCAAATAGGACTATGTTTTGATCACTGTTTCCTAAAAGCCACCAGATTGCAACTGATGGTCCTGGGCCCTCAAGAAAAAGCAAAACATAAGTGCAAATAATCAAAGCTTTATCTATGAATATATTAAAATGTTTTATATCAATTAAAAAATTATGTATTGTCGGTAAAACTGGTGGGTTTGCTTCAGAAACTATACTATTGTTTATATAAAGAAGATTGTGTGTACCTATGGGAGTAGTCATTCAAGTTGAACTAGGGCTAAATGGCACAGGTTAAATAGCAGATAACTTATAAGCTTTGTAGAATACAATGGGTTTAGTTCTTACACAGGAAGCTAAAATCATTGTATTCTATAGAACGTAATTACTAACTGCTATATAACCTGTGTTTTTTCTCCATTTTCAGACTAAATAGCTACCCCTGTGGCTACACAGCAGCTTATTTATATTCTGAAACTAATACACCAGTTTACCAGTGCAGAGCAACAGTACATTATATTTTAATTCCATTAAAACACTTTTTATTTTTTAAATCCCTCACCATAGGAAAAAATCTAATAAGAATAGACAAAACCATTGTCAATGAATCTAAATGGGTAGATGTATGCTGATTGGTACACACCCTGACCATGGGTTTAGCACAAAGTACTTTTATCAACAGTAAGCATTTGCTTTCAAAGCTAGAGACCTCCAGTACCTCCAGTATCACCACAAACTCTCACTGGACTCCTATGTCTACACCAACATTCAAGTCTGTAGCCATTTTTGTGCCCCTGTTAAAACAGTTACTAGGGTAAATATAAATATTGTTTCCTACCTTGATTCATCATCAAGAGGTTGAGGTTACCTTGAGCTTCTCTAAAGCTGTCAAGAGTAATAGGTTGTAGAGAACACATTTTTGCTTAGATGCTGTCAACTGACTGAGAGATGTTTATAACATACATCAATTGTGGAGACCAAGATACTGTCCAGATATGTCTTATGTGTATCCTAAACCATGGTAAAGCTGTTGCCCCATTATTTTGCCAAAGAGGGTCCTGCTCAGGTCTGGCCCTGTACAGAATTTGTTGTTAAGTTAATGAAACAAGATGAAGAGAAAGATCATACGGTGATGTCAGTGGTCCCCAACAAGTGCCAAAACCAGTTCTTGAGAGAAAGAGAAAGAAAAATGTAGGGGTGGGCCAAGATAATTCTTTGTTAGGGGATGCCAAATCAAAGAGGTGTTATTCAATGTTCTCTCTAAGCTGTGCTCACAGACACAAATTTCAAGACCAGTGCACACAATAAATGTGATGGGCACAAATAATTTTGTATGAAAACATACATTTATACTGTGCACACCTGATTTTTTAAGTATACGCACAGTTTTAAAAAGTGCTCACAAAAGAAAATGATTGTGCACACATTCAAGAAGAAATTAGAGGTAACATTGGTGCTATTGATTGCCTTGTTACTACAGGCAGCAGTCAGATGGTATAAAAGTCCCCAACTAGGAGTACAAGTGAAGGTAGTAGGGCAGCAACCCAATGCATAAGCTAAGAGGTCTTGTGGGGGTTTCAAATAAAGTGAAACTATTATCATTTAAATGTCTGATGTAGTAACTGCCAAAACAATACTTGCCACATGTATTTTTTAATATTGATTTAAGTGTCATTTCCGGGGACATTTTCTGTAGCAACTCATCAAGAGTAAGAAGATAGGATGTAAGATCATTGTAGATGGATGTGAAGGAAGTGTCAAGATAGAAGATGGCCTTGGAGGTGATATGTAACACAAAGACAGATAGAATGGCCTTCCAATTAAATGAATTAAATAGAAACATTTCTATCACAATGACTATTACCAGGTCTAGATGTGTAATTGAAAGAGAAGTCTCCATAGGAGAGTGGGGTAGGTGAGGCAATGCAGATATAAGGGTAACTACACTGGTACAATTTACCAACTAGATTTAAAATCAGCCATATAGTCTTTATGTTCCTTCATAAGATAACTGAAAGAATTATAGTTAAATGAAGGTAAAGGGAAAATAACAGTGCTGGAGTTTTCAAAGGAGCAAGAAAATACAGTACACAAAGAATGACTTGATGATATGGAATAGTAGAAATCATGTCTGACCAAAGTAATAAATAAGAGTGCGGAAAAGCCTGGTAATACAGAAAGAGTAGAAAAGGTGTATTGAATTGACTTCAAAAGAAAGAGTATGAGTAGGGTGGGACTGGGGAATAGAGTGGTGGAAGTTTAATGACATACAGTAAGTGCATTTTTTACGTAGTCCTGTAACACCATGCACTTCAAATGTTATACCCACTTTCATACAAAGAACAGCAGCCCAGTCTTCCAGAGGATATTGAATACCAGACACATGAAGTAAATAGGTGAAATATTATGATATGCACTAAAATGCCCAATATTCGAATTATGATTCAAAAACTCAAATGTTTGATATTTATTAAGTGCAAAGAACTTCAATGTAAAACTGTGGTATCTAAAAGCTTGCGGGCTCATATAGAAGTCAATGGGAGTTGTCTTAGGCAAAATTGAAGCCATTTTTCAAAACAAGATTTTCGAGCTTTTTTTTAGCTTGTAAACTCACAGATCCTAGGTATTTGAGGTTTTTTTTAACACAATTTTATTTGATTAAGTTTTGATTTGGATATTTTAATAAATAAGCAAACGTTCAAGTTTTTTAAATTGTGAGTTTATTAAATTTAGAAAAACCTCTAATATTCACTGACTTGAAGGGAGTGATTTATCAACATTTGAATTTAATTTTTTTCAATGATTTGAAGTTTTTCGTGTTTAAACTCTCAACATCGAATTATGGTTTAAAAACTCTTCCATATTTATTCCATGGAGCTTCTATATTTATTAAGTCCAAAAAAATTGAAAACTTGAATGTAAAACAGCATCTAAAAGCCTGCAAGTTAGCAAACGTTTAAGTTCTTGATATTTTAAGCATCAAATGCATCAACACTGAATAAACGTCAGCACTCATTAATACGCCCCTTATTCACTTTATGTATCTTGAAGCAAATTAAAAGGGGCAATGACACCAAGGGGAAGATTTATTAAAATGTGAGTTTAGAGCTTAATACATAAAAAACTCACCAATTTGTTTTTTATCCAGTATGTATGTATGTATATCTCTATAGAGCACTACAGTATATGCAGCACTGTGCATTTTACATTACAGGTATGGATTGTAGGATAAGTAGGATTGTTTTTCCTCCAATCATAGTTGGGATCAGGTTACTGATTTATTATTACAGAAAAAAACAAATATACTTTAAAATTTTGAGTTATTTGATCAAAATGGAATATATGGAAAATTACCTTTCCATAATTTGGAACTTTCTGGATAATGGATCCCATACAGTACAGTACAGGATTAGAACAAACAAGGGGTCAAATATTGCAATTCTGATTTGTGTCCCAGTTTAGTATATTAAAGAGCTGGAAAGTGTGCAGATAAGTGCAATTTAATTGGTAAAAGGAATGGAATAATTGCACACCAAGGAAAGACAATCAAAGTTAAGTATGTTTTCCCTGGGAAGAGATGAGGGGGCATTATAAGTCATTACAAATAAGAACAGTTAGGTATGTAGTGGGGTATATTTTTACATAGTAAAGAACAAGTCAACAGAGGTCACCCCTTTAGATTTTAGAAACTTAATTTTCAACTGAAGCAAATCCAATGTTTTTGCATTGGAAGGGCATATAAGATTTTGACCAGTACTTAGTTATTAAAAATCGCAGAAGTAGCTGCATCCTGTCAGTACAATTCCATTATCCTGTACACACTCTAGAATGAATAAGTATTACTATCCACAGACTTAAGTCACACAGCAGTACAAGACTTTACTAAACCACAGTCACAAAGACTTCATACACTTGCATTCATTATAATATTGAGCCTCTTTGTATTATATATATATATATATATATATATATATATATATACATATATATGTGTACAGTATGTATATAAAACAGTACAATTCTTAGTAAACTAACAATGACATACTGACATATTTTACCCTTACTATAACTTTTTTAGTTCTCCTTCTTAGTTCTTCACCTTGTTTGCAATTGTTTTTGCTTTGCCAACCTTAATTAATTCAAGCTGTTTTTCTTAATTTTCTGGATAGCATTACATATCCAGAAGGAAATTGTCTCAAAGCTGTACGCCAGATAAAAGGTTCTTTCTCTGCCAACTCATTACATGCTGGGTAGGGGCAGAAGAGTTGATTGACAAGTCTGTAATATTTTTCAGCTTCCTAAAATGAGTCTCTAGTGCTTGTTTATGGTTTTCACCTATTAAACTACATTAGCATCCACATGGGAAGGTGATTAAGAGACCTGGATTAGATTGCACTGCGTGATGTTCTGTTTTATATTAAATTGGAAAAGTGAACCAGCCTCATAGAAGGCTTGGAGTTTAAAACCTGTTCTGCCTCTGTTTCTAGTGCATTTGAAACAATTGAGTTTTAGAGCATTATTATCTTCTGTTTAAATGGAAATTATACTAAGCAGGACTGAATTCTAAAAGCAATACTCTTTTAAGAATAACATGCTCTTGTGGCCATACACGTTCAGATTTTAGTCTTTTCTTGACAAACGTTTGGATATCAATTGTATGTTTAAATGCAACTAAAGCAAGTAAAACTAACATTCATACTGAAAGTGTAGGATAAAACCCTAAAAATAACAAATCAGAGGATGTTCTGAACATGAAATATTTGACAGATACTGATCATACGAAAGTGGCTTCCACTGTAGGTCAGGGAGATATGCTGAGACGGGGGGGCCTAGGAGCACGAGGTTTGCAAATCCGGGCCTGATGGTATGAAATTTATCGGGATAATAATTTGGAGTCGTTTCATATGATTATAATGGTGTGTGCATATAAAGCTTAAGGCTAATGTTTTTCCTATGTATGAGAACTGCTGCATTCAAAGTAATGACTTGATAATTTGGCCACTAGTGATGAGCGAATTTTTTCACCAGGCATGGATTTGCAGCGAATTTCTGCATTTCACCATTGGCGAATTGTTTCATGAAACTTCAGTGAAAATTTGCCGTGGAAAAATGGGCGCGGTCGTGTAAAAATGGGCACGACTGTGTCAAGAAAGGGCGCCAAAATTGGGCATGGTCGCGGCAAAAAATAGCTGAGGCGAGAAAAATATATGCCGGTGACAAAAAAATAGCCGCGGGCGACAAAAAAAGATGCGCGGGGGGGGGGGGGGGAAACGCACGACAAATGTGTTTTGTGAATTTTTCGCCGTTTCGTGAATTTTCTTGCCGTTTAGCAAACTTTATGGCAAAGCAAAACAGGACAGATTCGCTCATCACTATTGCCCACCAGTTTTGGAACCTATGGATGACTGATTGTTCTGATATGGGCCAATATGACAACTCCCAAATTCATAAATAAATATGCAATGTTGCTGAAAAATCTAAAATAAATAAAATGTACACAGTGGGATGCTCAGGCTTATAGTTCTGGGGACCACTTGTGGCACAATACCAGTTATTTTGTCTAGGTCATCATATTAATGATCAATACAATTTTAAAAAGGCATAATGTAGGCATATAAGTGAAAGGAAGCAGCAGATTATGACTCATTTAGAAAACCTAGATGCTAAATAGTGCAGTTGCCCATAGCAGCCAGTCAGCATTAAGCTTTGATCAACTGAAAATTAAATAAATCATCTGATTGGTTGCTATGGACAACTTTATTGGTGCAATTTAGAAAGCCTCATTATGCCAGATCTGGAACCTCAAACACAATTTGAAATATCATTTTACAAATCTCAGTATTGCCCAGCCATTACAGAGCTAATAAGAGCTATGTGTAATAGCAACAAGGTTGCTCATACCATTATTAACCTGCCATTTATTGGTCGATTATTCTTTAGAAATAAGTGAAAGATGGCTTATAATATCATCTTACTCTCAGTGATCCAGGATCTGTGCCTTAGAGCACTGGTCATTGGACAAAAGCAAACCTGCCATAAAGTTTATGGAGCTCACAATGTACAGTTTGTGAAATTGGATCACAGGTGTGCCAGCCATCAGAATAAGGGGGAAGTCACACGTTTTTACTTTGCATTTTTAAAAATGTGGATTTGTGCATAAATACGCACAAAATGAAGCCCTATCCCCCCCACGGGGTGCTTTAAAGCTGACATCCGCCACATGACACCAATGTTTGCGTGTATTAGCAGAAACGCCAATATGTCAAGGAAACACCGTACTATTGAACTTTATGGGATCCACAAGTTTGAAAATATACTTTACTGAAATCCGCTGTGTATTTTCAATATGGTGGCCAAACTCGCAAGATGGATTGTTCATATATGTATTTGTGTTACTGTATGCTAGTGACATATTTACACTACGTATTGACGATCAGTCCGCTTATATTTAGCATATAAGTTTATTTTTCACTTGGCTTTTTTTAGTAAAATTTTATTAAAACTCTTCCGAGATTTCTTTCTCCAAGGCTTTTATTGATACAGAAAGTGTACAGGGCATGTGACACTAGCATGTGACACTACAAAGGAAAGGGAAGGGGCACTGAAATGATGCCGCACAGACATTTTACATCATTATGACCTTGTGCATCATTACAACATGTGCAATAGCGGAATTATGGTGAATGATTAAAATCTGAAATGCATGTTGGGAAAAGAAGATTACAGACTGAGAAACGCATATAATCAGCCATGTGGTTTTATTAGCATATTTATGCTCGAATATAATGTGTATCAGGATTATCTTTACTGACGTGGCTTATAAAAGTGTATACTACAGAAACATAGTGAAAAAATCATGTTTGCACTGGTATAGGAAGCTCATGTGTTACTTAATATTACATTTATTTTATATTCATTATAAAATACTGCTAAGTTATGGGCTTGTCATAGTGTATTTCAGAAGGTGTCTGACACCGATGGGAGCAGAGGACTGTTTTAACTGTTTTGAGTTCCATAATCAGTGAACAGGTAGAAATATTTGCAAAAGCTCAGTCTATATCTATCATAGTTTAGCTAAGTGAGCATATCTGCTACTGAAAATGTACAGAATACCCTAAGAAGAAATTGCCATTCATTTTTGTATTACATTGGAAGGAAAAGTGTGTAAAGTGACCAGTAGGTGGGGATCTAAACTTATTTGCTGTTTTGCTGTCAACCCAAAGTTTTTCTTCACCACCAGAGAGAAAAGCTAAAACATAGCATGCAGAGACATAACACATTACTATATCTTAGAAGTATATAATACATTATATATTAAAATAATAAACAACAAATGCTTAGCTGCATTTTCTATCATCTTGCAGGTTCTGTGGCTCAGTCACAATAGATACAAAGCATATGCACTACTGGTCTTTCACTTAACTAAATATGAGCATTTTGTGCAGAATTTTGAATTCATCTATCAAAGAAAAATAACACAATATGGTGAGTAGTTTCTGGATATCAAATTTCTGCTTTGCCTATTAAATTAACTAGCTATAACCAGTGTAATTTATTATTTACTATTTAAAGGTATGTTGTAATCACACAATTAAACACTTTTATTACAAAAAACAATTTAATTGTACAAGGTCTGTTATATTCTGTCACATTAGAAGTTCAAATTTTACATTTATATAGTGTATAAGCATAACACATCTATTAACTTTTATCAGTTAAGCCTCATATTTTACTCTCACTGTTAAATCAGCCATAGGTATTTAAACTACAAATGTAGTAAATGTTAACGAACCATTCAGATAAAGGGTAATTGATCTTGCTTTGTCTTGTAGGACGTTAGCTCTGTTAGCTCTGATCCGGAGTATGTTTTTAGAATCTTTTTTATGACAGGGCAGAAAGGTTTTAGAAGTATTTACGAGTATTAGGAACATTACATTAGGCCTATGCATGATTTGCACTAAATCATGTGCATAATTGCACATATTTAAATTATATTCACAAAAGTACTATTGCCCTGCTATTTCACTGAAATGTATATACAAATGATACATAACAGATACAAAACTTATAATTTGCATGAGGAGTGTGTTTCTTCTACCTTGCCATGTGGATTTACTTTTCATGCCTGGAGTGCCAGTCTAGAGAGCGCTGAAATAATTAATGAAAGCGCAGAGGGACTTTGGAGCTAGCTGGGGCTCAATTTCCTTCGAAGGATTAAGTTGGTAGCCATTGGGCGGGAAAGGTTAGACCCCACACTCACCCCTCCCCCTGTTGCCTGTCACCTCCCAGCGCAGCGTTGCAGCCTTACCTCCCTGCATCTCCCTCCCCCCCCCTCCCTGTTTAAGTGCATTTAGCTTGTGACCAGTAGGTCAGTAATTTTGATTAACCTAAATTACTATGTCTTCTTTTCAGGCTCGGTTCATGTTTAAAAAAAAAAAAAAAAAATTCTCGGAAAGCTACATATATTTGTATATGTTTTGATTTGTCACAGCATATGGCGGGTATAGTCCTTGGCCATTTAATCTCTGGTTGTTTGATGGTTTCCACATGCTGGCATTTGTTATAAAACAACTTTAAGATGTTTGGTAAAAGTTGGAAATACATGGCAAGGACTATTCTGATGTTGGATTCTTTAATAAAGCTGTGGCCGAACTCCACCCACTAAAACAGTGTCATTGTGTTTTTCTTATGTCAGTTGGGCTCATTGGGGGGGATTAGGTGTGGAAGGAAGGGAATAAGTCTCCGCAGTCATGTAAGACAAACCAAGACAAACCAAAACAAGAATCCAGTGACTCCCACAGGAACAGTTGAGGGAGCCAAATGTATCAGATTCTAAGCAGTCTGCTCATCTATTACAGAGGTAGACTAGACTACATGGTAATCTTCAGGCCATTGGTTCACATCCAAGCAGGATATTACAGTGGCATGTAACATCTGACAAAATATTCTCTTATGCCAGGTATTGGTTTGTAGGAATATGCACTTTTTCTGAGCTACAATACACTACACCAGGGAATGACAGCTAGGGATAAACGTCATTGGTAGCCATTTATGCATCTTGATCAATTTAACAAAGATAATTTGCTCACAGTGGGGAATAAAACACATTCAAACACCCTCATCCTGAGTAAACTTGACTTCACATAGGCTGGCACAGATCTGTCCGTGTTCTATGGTCACTTGTATGCGGTATAACCATGACAAAGGAATTTATTTCCATGCATTTTAGGATTGTTCCAAAATATAACAGTTCAAGATAAGCAATTCTGATGACCTGGAAAGCTGTGGAAGCTCCAACACAAGCCTTTTGGAAGAAACTAGTGAATGATAGTTTATCAGTCAGAAACGTATATGCTTAGCTCGTGGGTGCCTGGAGAAATTCTGGAAAATCTGGGATAAATGGTTGGCAGAGATGTAAAATGTATTAATGCCTGCACGTATCTATAGGAAATGCCCACCCCTACCAAATAAATCTTTTCCTTCGCTGCCTTACCTCTCTCTTGACTGTTTCTTGTTCTATGTTGTGTTGAAAAACACACACACAAAAAATGACCCTTCCTTTCCCTTCTTTAAAAACTCTTTCATACTGTTAGCCTGAGACTGATAATAGGAGCAAAGTCACTAAGCAAAAACTGTTAGACTTCAATACAAGTAAAGGAAGAAATAAATAAATCTACTTGGGCAAGCACCTCTGTAGGTATCTTAATTCAGGGCATTATCAAATATGCATGTTTGTGTTTTTATAGTACTAATTTTATAACCTCGGGGCAACTAACTGATGAATTCCAATGGTTTTAGAAGATCTGCAGTTCAATCAATATCTATACTGATCAGGACAAAAAGCATTATTAGATACTATATCCCTGATTGCTTTGAATAAAAATTAATAAATATTTTGATCAAACTGGCTTATAGATTTGATATTTTTTAAAGATTCCAGCACAAATTGAATTTCTAGGAATACTAAAGGAAACCTGCAGTATTCCCTGTTTAATTTTTGACACATTTGAGCATTAGATAAGGCTAACAATAGACATTTGGGATTTCATAAACTGTATTAAAATGAAATGCTAACTGAATTGGGTTAAATGCATTTAAACTGTTTTTTCAAGTAAAATATGGAACAGCTTTTTGGTTCACAAGGGATACATACGGAGGATGATATCTCTGTGGGCAGGAATTCCATCTGATAGCTTGGATGGTCAGCCACAATGTGTAGGAAGAATGCTTTGATGAACACAAATCTGTAGCTATGTTGATCCAAAGTCAATAATAAACTGTTTTAACTATCTTTATTACATAGGTTTAGAAAAATACATTTTGTTATATTGCAATAGAACTAACAGAAGTTGAATCATTTTGTATCTTTTTGAGAAATATTGAAAATAATCCAAAACATTTCAAGATATTTTTTTAAATATCTTTTATTTGGACAATCCAGACTTTTCCCCAGGTCAAACCCCAAAGACATTCTCTTGGTTGCTTTAACATAATTATCATAAGATAGTGAATCTTATCATGCCCCGAGGCCTAAAAAACCCTTGAAACCCTTAAAGGAGAAAGAAAGGTAAAAACTAAGTAAGCTTTATCAGAAAGGTCTATGTAACGCTGCACTGAGTTCTCTGTCAAAAGATTTGTTGTGTCTGTTTTCCTCTGCCAGAGACATGCAGCTCTCTCTTCTCACCTGCTCCCCCCTCCCTCAAGAATGCTAAGAACTCCCTCCTCCACCTTAGGAATGTGGATCTGAGCCAATCAGCAGGAAGCTGACTCATAGGGGCTGATTTACTAACCCACGAATCCGACCCGAATTGGAAAAGTTCCGACTTGAAAACGAATATTTTGCGACTTTTTCGTATGTTTTGCGATTTTTTCGGATTCTGTAGGAATTTTTCGGATCCAATACGATTTTTGCGTAAAAACGCGAGTTTTTCGTATCCATTACGAAAGTTGCGTAAAAAGTTGCGCATTTTGCGTAGCGTTAAAACTTACGCGAAAAGGTGCGCATTTTTCGTAGCGTTAAAACTTAACGCTACGAAAAATGCGCAACTTTTCGCGTAAGTTTTAACGCTACGCAAAATGCGCAACTTTTTACGCAACTTTCGTAATGGATAGGAAAACTCGCGTTTTTACGCAAAAATCGTATTGGATCCGAAAAATTCGTAAAGAATCCGAAAAAATCGCAAAACATACAAAAAAATCGCAAAGTACCGATCATTACGAAAAAAACGCAATCGGACTCCATTCGACCCGTTCGTGGGTAAGTAAATCAGCCCCATAGTCTTAAAAACTGAGCATGTACACCGGTCTGGGTCTCGGTGCAGGAGCAAGGCATTATGGGAACTTTCTTTGCACAGCTCAGCATTTTTTCTTCCTGTTTGGCTTCTGATCATCTGAACAGGTGAAATATGGGGAGACTTAAGGGCACTATTGAGAAGAAAAATGATCCTATTCCTCCCTCAGAATGCTTTTACTATAACCAGATTTTACTTTTTTTTCCTCACAAGGTTCACAATGAAACTTTCTCATCTGTGAAAGAATTCTCTCCCTGTAGTACAAGCATTCAAGAAACAGCATATAGGCTCCTCTCTAGATGGTATGTCACACCAGTTCATCTGACCACCTGCTTTCGAGGCTGCCAGATTTGGGGAAAATACTTGACTTTATACAGTACACTCAATGCTCTTTCTTTCTGCACTGCTATCGGACAAAGTTGAACTTTATATTGACATTTGGGAACCCTGGTCTCTCATTTAAACACAGGAATTACAGCACCCATAAACAGCTTCACACAAAAATTCTGTAATTCAATAAGAGAGTAGTGTATTCAGTTATATATTGTTATAAAACGAGCGCTATTTATAGCATGCTTTAAAAAGGTTATTGCTTCTTATTTTTTGCGACTAAACGCATGATTCACTAAAAGGACAGGCGTCATAATTTAGACGCAATGTTCTTTGCATTATTCAACTCGCGATGAGCATTTTTTTGCGTTATTTTCCACGGCGTGTGATATTTCCCGCTGCTTGCGATATATTTCGCCGCTTTTCGCTTGCTATATTAGTGCACAATTTCATGCACGTAATCGTTACTTTCGGAAAACTACCCTTCTGAAAAATACCATTTCCCTGAAAACTGGAGGATGCATCACTCTAGGACCAACACATACTTGAAAAAATCCCACTGTAAACTCCATGTTGTGTTGCCAAAAGCTCACGAACCACAATTTTCTTTAAGTACCGCCTGCCCAAAGTAGTTGTTAATTTTTGCACTAATGCAATATTTAGCACGTTTAATGCTTCATATGTGTTTGTGAATCATGTATTAGTATTATATTTATGCGAGAATTATCGCAATGTGAATAAGGCATGCAATGGTGCGTTTTTTTGCACATGCGATATGCGTTTTAATGCATGCAAAAAGACTTTGATGAATCCGTACTTATTTATCGCGTGCTTTTTAACCAAAAACCCATGCAATAAGCGTTATCACACTTTAGTGAATCGGCCCCTATATCTTTTATTTATTTAATATATTGAGTAAGAGCAAATCCTACAAGAAGACTCAATACAGCAGATGCTCTAGGACTGAAAACAGAAATAGCTTA
Organism: Xenopus tropicalis; assembly: GCF_000004195.4. Taxonomy (NCBI): domain Eukaryota; kingdom Metazoa; phylum Chordata; class Amphibia; order Anura; family Pipidae; genus Xenopus; species Xenopus tropicalis. Next base: position 95,029,081 of record NC_030677.2, read on the forward strand.
CTGTAACACCTTTGGTACTCATTGCACTCATATTTGCCCCTGTGCCTTCCACAGTAGAAACACAAGTTATATATAGCTACCAATATAAATATTTTTTAAGATATGTAGTCATACTCTCAGACATAAAATAGCTTAAACACTAATATCTCCAGTGCTAAATTTTAAAGTCTTCTGCAATGTTTCACTCTCTCTTGAGAGAGCATGAAAAAACACAAGTGGCTTCTTCCTATTCTGGGCTGGATCTGCATATAGAAATCTGCTTAATTGGTAACAGTAATACTTTAACAAATTCACTGCCAGCGATTAATTTTCACTTTGTTGATTTTCAAACAATAGATACATTTTATTTTTATGGAAATTGCCAAAATTCTTTGTTTACATCCTCATCCTTTTTCCTAACTGTTATCAGTTATATGATAGTAATATATTATAGTGATATTTAGCAATAGGAATCAAACTCTGGAATCAAAGTCCAACATACAACATAACTAACTCCCTATCAGGGCAGGGTAGACAGGGTTAGCAGAGTAAGCGACTGCCTAGGGCACAGCTGCAGGGCGAGCACAATTTTAAAAAAAATTACTGTATTCTCTCCACCCACCATGATTTAGTCTACATTCAGAAATTGGACAGTGGGAGCAATCCTTAGTGGGCTGGGGGGTTGCACAGTGGCAAGATGTACTTCCCTTGGCCCGGTGCTGCTCACTATATTTGGGAAACATAATCTTTTGTGCCATAACAACACAGTGTAAGTCATTGTAACTGTTTTATATTTTAAATATTCACTGAACTAATAGAGAAAGTGCAGAGAAAAAAATCCAGATTGCCACAGCCAGAAGAGCAGCCCACTTAACATTAATGTGAAAGCTAAAAATTCTAATTGTCACAACTAAATGCCAAGACAAATATTGTTTATGTGCGTGGCTAATTACTACCTGCTGTGTGTTAATGCAATGATGATACTGCCCACACTGTGTTATTAGCACACATACTGCAGGCTCTTGTTTCCAAAAATAATCTGCAAATGAATGTTATTTTAATAATTAATTTATTCAGTTTGCTGAAATGTATTGATTTTGTAGCTTGAGCTTTAGTGTTAATCGTTAACCACTCTTGAAAGGGTATGGTAACATGGTGGAAGATGTCAGATGCTAGTTTAGGGAAAGTAATGATAATGGGGGGTTTTAATTATGCTGATATTGACTGGAGCAACAGTACTGCCAGGACAGTAAATGGGAACACATTTAGAAACTTGTTGGGAGACAATTTTATGTCACAGGTTGTTGAGGAGCCAATCAGAAACCATGCTATACTGGATCAAGTGATCCCTATAACAACCATAAGGTATAGCAAATGTTCAGGTGGTTGAATCCCTGGGTAATAGTGACTATAATATATAATTTAATGTTTTGTGCAAAAAAAGACAAAAAACAAATATACACTGGGGTAACAAAGACCTTGAATTTCAAAAAAGCAAATTCAGAGCATAGATTGGGGCATTATGTTTTCTGTTAAAAACACAGAATAGAAATTGTTACCTTTTAAAATGATATTAAATTGTTACTGTCAATTTAAAACGTAAATTACTTGGAGTAAGGTTCTTAGTAGGGTCCCTCAGGGTACTCAGGGTATTGGAGCCACTTTTATTTAACATGTTCATTATTTTAAGGGTATTGTAAGTAATGTATAAGTGTTTGCAGATGACACAAAACTATTCAGCCTAATTGATTCCATCAAGGTCATGCCACTTATGCACTTATTCGGACTGCACTAGACAAATCCATAATGGAGAAGAACCTTGGAATCCTTTGGAGTCCTTTTAGATAAAAAAAAACTTGTCTGTAACAAGCAATGCCAGGCAGCAGCTGCAAGGGCATAGTTTTGATCTGAATTAAAAGGACCATAGGTTCACAGGAGGAAGGGGTTACAGAGCACTGGTAAGACCCCAATCTACAATATGCAGGGCAGTTTTAGTCTCCAGTGCTCAAATGGGAGATTATTGACATAGGGAGGGTCCAGAGAAGGGCAACTAAGCTGGTAAAAGGTATGAAAATTCTCAGGGTCTATTTATAGTGGAGAAGAGGTGCTTAAGGGGAGATATGATAACTATGCTTAATTATAAGATCATATAGGATCATATAATAAGGTCATATGACAATCTCTCTAATGCTTTATTTACCAATAGGTTCTTCCAGCAGACACAAGAGCATCGATTCAGATTAAAAGAAAGGAGGTTCTTTTACACTTTTACAGTAAACAATATTGATCTTTTATTTGAAGTTCAGAATGTTTTGACATTTCATAATATATATCATAATATCAGATAAATACCTGATATGTATAGTTTTATCGAGATTTCTGACTTCTATAGATCAAAAACTACCAGCAGTAAATTGCCAAATTTTCAAAGCACTACAGCAGAACATTGCATACTTTCCAAGGCCAAAAAACCTGGTTTACCCCAGGAAACCATATATTTTTAAAAAAGCTTCCACTTTCAAGCATCTTATCTCCCACATAGCATTAGGTACCAAGACAAAATATCCTAAATCTGAAACCCAAGGGTCCACCAAAAGTATCTGGTATTTAGAAACTCCAAAAAGAAGTTAGTGCATACAAATTGCCCCGGAGATCTCTAGCTACTGAAAATTCAACACAAAAAAATATGTTGACCCCCCCCCCCCAAAAGCAAATATTTTTGGAAATTACACATTCAAAATGGCTACCCATGTCTTTCTACTCCAAACTATACAGCCACAAGGCTTTCCCGAAATTGGTGGTTTTGATAAAATACTGTACCTAAAAAAAGTCTCAGAGATTCCAATTTCAAGCACCTTATCTTACCAAGAAAAAACATCCTAAATATGTAATGAACAGTTTGATGCCCATTGTATATAGGATTACCAATGTATCTGGCATTTAGAGACTCCAAAAGAAAGTTAGTGCATATGAATTCCCCCCAGAAATTACTTGAGCTACTGAAAATTCAACACATTTACTACATTTTTGTGGTGTAAAAATATAAAAAACTATGTTGCCCCCCCCCGAAACCATATATTTTTGACAACCATACATTCGGTGAATTCAAAATGGGCATCCAGGCAGGCCCGGATTTGTGGAAAGGCCACAAAGGCCCGGGCCTAGGGCGGCAAAAATTGGGGGGCGGCATGCCGCCCCGCCGCACCAAAATATTAAAGTTTATTGCGCATACGGAGCAATGGGGACCTCTCCCCCACTGCTCTGTATGCGATTGAAAAGGGCCGCGCATGCGCAATCGCGAGTTCGCGCATGCGCGGGGGGAGGTTCGCCGTTTGCGCATGCGCAGGGGGTGTTCGCTGTTCGCGCATGCGCAGGGGGGCGCGACAGAGAGGGGGCGGCCTCGGGGCGCCCGGCCAACAAATCCGGCCCTGCATCCAGGTCTTTCTACTGCAAACTACGGAGTCGCAATGCTTTCCCAAAACTGGCAGTTATGATAAAATACCTAAATCATCTCAAATCTTCCATTTTCAAGCACCTAATCTCACACATAGCATTAGTTACCAAGAAAAAACATCCTAAATATGAAAGCCAAGGTCCACTGGACAGTTTGTTGCCCCTTGTGCATTGGATCACCTGGCATTTAGAGACCCCAAAAGAAGTTAGTGCATACATATTTCATGGCATATAAATCAGGAGGTGTATTCTTTGGTATTAGAAATATATGCGGGACAAGTGGGAGATAGGTAAGTTTACCCCAGAAAAATTTATATTTTCAGAAAATATACATTCTGTGAAATGTAAAATGAGTAAATATGTCTTTGTATGGAAAAGCAATTTTTAGGTCATTTCTGAAAATTGTCCCAAAGCTTGCTTTTTGCCCCAATCTATACACATTTCGCAATGTACCAACATAAAACATTCTAAATATGAATGTCACGGGCCTACTCAACAGTTTGATGTCCAATATGCATAGCTTTACCAAACTATGTGGTGTTCAGAGGCACCCAAATGAAAATAACTATGACACTCTGGACGCTGCAATATAAGCACCCAGTATGTGTATTATGTGCCATAAGACACTCTAACAATATGAAGACCCTAGAAAAATCATACATTTTCTGAGAGTACACAAAAATGGGTAAATACATCTTTCTACTACAAACTACCAAACTACAAATCTATGCCAAACATAATAGTTTTTATGAAATATCTGAAAATTGTCACAAAGCTTGCATGTTACCCCATTATATATCCAACATTTGGAAGATAAAACATTGTGTTTGTGTGTTGTCTGACACTAACCTGGGGTTGGCAGGCAGGCAGATCATTTTGGAGGAGCTGGAGGGCATGCAGGAACTGGAGAAGCATCTTCAGTGACCCTATGCCTGTCATTTGGGGCTACTGGGCGATAGAACCCAGGGGCCACTGGTTCCCTGCCACTGCTCATTGCCTAGGGACTGGGGAATGATCAGGGAGCAAAGGAGCGACTTTGGTCGATCCTCCGCTCCCAAACCTGAAAGTACTGCAAAATGTAAAATCTGATTCTACATTCTGTGGCACTTAAATGGTTAAAATACTTGTTTGTTATTATTTTTATGAATTTCATTATCAACGATTAAGTATTTACTTAATAATGTGTTTAGTTAATTAAAATTATATGTATTATGAAAAGGGGAAGTATGGCACACTGCAAATGGCAACACAAATCTTTGATTTTAAATAGACATACTTGTAGCATAAATATATTACAGGTAGAGCATCCATTATCCGGAAACCCGTTACCCAGAAAGTTCTGAATTACAGAAAGGCCATCTCCCATAGATTCCATTTCAAATAAATGATTCTAATTTTTAGAAATGATTTCATTTTTCTCTGTAATAATAAAACGGTACCCTGTACTTGATCCCAACTAAGATATAATTAATCTCTATTGGTTGCAAAACAATCCTATTGGGTTTATTAAATATTTAAGTGATTTTTTAGTAAACTTAAAGCCTGGAGGTCCAAACTACGGAAAGACCCCTTATCCGGAAAACCCCAGGTCTCAAGCATTCTGGATGACAGGTCCCATACCTGTACAAGGGTGGGAACCCTCCCAGTTACAAGAAGGCCATTTTAAAAAAAAATTTCCTTTTTCTCTATATGAAAACAGAAGCTTGTACTTGATGGTAATAGTTTTTTTTTGTTAGACTTAAAACGACACTGACAGTGTATCTTTTTTTTTTAACATTCTAACTTACTTACCTGTAACTAGCTTAACTAACTTACCTGTAAGCTAATAAAACGCGATTAAAAAAAATCCGAAGGTTCAGTTGGTCCTCTGATCGCACCTTTTGAATATAAGTCCCACGAAGCAGCCATCTTCTTTCTTCTCTTCCTTGCTTCTGGATCGGCGAAAAAAAAGCCTTAATCTTTAGACCAATCGGCGACGGGACCTGCGCTGCCCTTCTGGCTTCAGTGCATGATGATGTCATTGCGCACACGTCGGCGCTCAGACACAGACACAAGCGTGTGCTGCTCTAAATAAGGGAAAAGGAAAGGGGAGGATCGTTTCAGTGACTGACATCAGCCTGCTCCTGCTTAGAAGACACAGTTGGGTTTGTCAGACTGTCGGATCCAGAATCTTAGGAAGTGTTTATTTAGACAACAAGGGCTTTCGGGAAAAAACGGTCCACATAAGTTATAGGTATGTTTGGAGGTAGAATAATTTATTGAAAAGTATTATTTTGCTGTCAGTATCACTTTAAAGCACTGTGATCTAAATTACCTAATAAAATAATATTACATGTGAATAATATAATGTGCTCTTTCATGCAGTTAAAGAATTTAAGAAAATGTTTTTATCTTTTAATTATTCATTAAGGACCTTACCATGACTGATAAATACCTGCTGCACTTGAAGTAAAGCATCAAAGAGCATTCATCTTTTTGTAACTTTTTAAATGAAAGCATTGCCAGAGGACAGTATGCAAGTGTGTTTAATAATGTAGTTTAGAGACTAAACTTAACAGGAACGTATTTAACATTTACAATTGTACTATTTAGTTTTCATCAGATGTATTATGCCTCTATCTAAATCATCTCTGCCATAAGGGTGATTTACCTCTCTTTTTACTCTGAAGATGTTTTAAAAAATACATTCCTCTGAACTTGTCCAATCAGTAGCCTTGTCATACACAGGCTATTACTGGCACATGTATAGCCCAGTCAAGACCTGCCAGACCAATATCTGGTCAAAAACTGGCTAGATATCTGATGGGCAAGCCTGAAAATCTGCACAATTTGTTCTAGTGTGCAGGTGGGCAAAGTAGCCAGAGATCCACTTGTTTGGCACGTACCCAAATGAACAGATCGCTATATTTATTGCAAAAATAATCATTGTTACAGATAGGATTTGCTGAAAAACAGACCCAGACAGAATCTAATTTTGTAGTTTTTGTGGTAAATGAATCACATATATAGGTTGACCATTTTTCAGAATGGTAGAATCATGATATTATTCCTGCAAAGAAAACCTGTACATCTTCTATTCTACAGTACCCTTTGTGTTTTTCTATTTTAGTAGGGTTTTCCTGCAGGAAGAAAGGCCAATCTGTGAGTGTAGCACCTCTTTGCCCATCTTTTTAATGTTGGTTTTATGCCCCCTCCCCATTAAAAGCTACAATGGTGAAATAAAGTGAGCGCTGTGTCAGTGAAAACACTGAGAAAAAATAGAAAATGGCTTCTTACATTTTTGCTCCTGAAAACAGCAATAATTTCTTTGTTTGAAATCATCATTCAGCAAGTTGGGAAGTAGGGGTTATTCTATATTACATTCTTTAATCACTGTTTATAGCCAGTGCACAGCAGAATTACTTGCCTCTTTCTCTGAAGATGGACCATGGGTTAATGCAGATGCCCATATACAACTGTATGTTTCAGCTGAGCACTACATTAATTTTAATGAACTGAGCTTCTCTGAAATTCATGATCATTCATATTTGCTTGGAGATACACTGCACATCAGATCTTAGGATATTTAATCATGTCTATTAAAAAAAATCTGGATATTTCTGTATTTAGCAAGGGTTAAACCACTTGTTTAGGGTTCTAAAAAAAAAATATTTTTTCTACATTTACAGTGTATTAACAATGTAGGATCTCCCCATAAAATGAATAATTTCAGTTACCTTCTCAACTGTATCAATATATATGAAAATTAAGGTTAGAAATTAAAGCTGTACCAACGTCAAGTTTTTTTCAGTACATGGAGCTGTCCAATAAAAGGGATGTCTAGCCTTGTATATAATTCCCAGAAGATTACTTTGTTCTACAGCTAAGCCATGTCCCTGATATAAAAGATCTCTATCCACTTTTATTTGAAATAAAGAACCAAAATCATAATCCTAATATTGAGGTATAATCTTCATTATCTCTTGACCCTCTTCAGTGTTTTCTCATCTACTGAATTTTGCCTCAGATTTGTTTCCATGCATAATCCTTGTTTGTTTACCTTTTTTTGATAGGATTATTAAAAAGAAAGAAACAAACATAATGATTTTCTGCAATACAGCAATAAGTTATTTTATGTTCTTTAGAGGGGGAAAGATTTCCATCTGTAAATAACTGCTGTGATTTACCATTAGAATCCTATGAAGACCAAATAGCATTTGTGAGCAATGAATGTAAGATTTTCATATTCAAATCCAAATAATAAACAACGATAAAATGTATAATACATAAAATACATTTTGGGCTTTGAAGGCAATGTGGGAGATTCTTGCATTACCAGGAATGTCTGTGGCTGACAAAACTTTTTTGTTTATGTTAGGGATGTTAGTGCAAAATAATACATTACATTAAACTCAGCTTTTAATAACCTCACTGTACTTAATGTATTCAGCTTCAGGTCCTAGTTTATTGGCTTTCTTTTACAGATCATCCGGCATGTACTGGGCATATGCAGGTACTTTCTCATTTTATTGTACCATCTGCTTTTCAAGATAGAACAGGAGTTGATTTTCCTTAGCTGAAGTGCAGAAGGTTTACCTTTAGCTTCCATGTCATTTTTCAACAGGTGGACTCAACATCATTTAGAGCCAAAAATATTGTCTGTGTCGTAGGTGCTGGTGTTTAAATAATAGCAATTGATCTTAGTGTGGCTGAAAAAGCATTAATTTTTTATTATTTCCTTATTGGTAAACATGTTCACACAGACCCAAAATCTAAGAAAAACAACATCCAAGGGCCATTTTATCAATGGTTTATGCATTTATGTACAAAGTCTCTACATAATATATATAAAACATGTTTATAGCAGTTTTTTTTTTTCTAACAATGCTTACCCAGTTCAGATACATAGAATGTAGCACCCAGGTGGCAGATGTAATACACTGCTTCAGGACATGCAGACAGGTGGCATGTTGCTTGGGAAATTATTTTCTACTGTCTCCAGAGGGCCTTCTGGGGAAATAACCAACATTTTTTTAAATACTCATATAGCTATAAAGTACAAAAAACTAATATACACAGTTGACAACAGGTGACCACCCTAAGAATATTGACTGTCTAATGTAAAGTCCTTTGCATCAGATGCTTGATAGTGATTCTTTCGCCAGGCATGGATTCACAGTGAATTTCTGCATTTTTTCATTGACAAATTATTTTGAAAAACTTCCATGAAAATTTGCAGCGGAAAAATGTGTCACATGTCAAAGAAAGTTTCGGTCACGTTAAAATAGATGCAGTTGCGACAAAAAAGTTGCGCATCAAACACGTTTCGAGAATTTTCTGGTTGTTTCAAGAATTTTACGCAGAAGCGAAAAGGACAGATTCACTCATCACTAATGCTTGACATTTCTACGAATATAGCATATGGATGCTTATTGGCAATAACATTGCTATATGTTCCAGTGGTTTTGCTAGCAGGTTTATCAAGAAAGGCTGTAGATCTCATTTGACTTATCTGACTGCAGAGGGGTTAATATAACAATATATCGTTTGCAAATTACAATTGAGATGTTCCCAATATTACCTGATATAGATTTTATTATAGAATTTCACATTTCATCTGAAACACACAAGATTAAGCACAAGCCCCTTAACTCCTGTTATGCCTACTTTCTTCCATCTACTTAATTCAGGTTGGATAAGGAATTTCAGTATTCTTTTTTAAATCTTTTTGTACATTGCCGATCGATTTCCATTTTTGCCTGCCCTTGGCATGAAGCAGTGTGTCTACAAGATGCATGACAAATGCTGTTGGCTCAGTTTGGTTAAGATTTAACTTGTTTAATTACTTTTATTAATCGCGTTGCATCACTGTAGCGCAATAAATTAATATTATTGTTACAATAATATAAAATATCAGAAAATCTTTTTGCATTGCATTTCCTGTTTAATGAAGCCAAACAGGTAAGCTGAGACTAGTCCTTCTGTGCTGCCATCTGCTAAACTAATAACAGGGAGGCATATTGACAGGAGCTCAAGGAAAACATGAAATATTTCATCAGTCAGATTATGCGCCATAGAGACAGATGTTAAGGAGCTGTAATATTTAAAAATAAAGAGATAAGCAGATGCTTGAAGAAATGGAAGGATTTCTCAGTTTTCTAGTGATGTGAAAAACGGGTCACAATGTGATGGATCTAAGATATAAATTCATACCTAAAATATTGACCTCCGAAATTCCAGCTTTAGTGTTTCCTGTTATGCATTGTAAGTTAATTGTTTTTTTCTGAAAGGTTAGATTTATATTTCATAAAAAGAAGAAACAAAGCAGTCACAGCTTCTTTTTAAAACCTACTTTGGACAAAGATTTAGGGTAATACTGTTGTTACTTGGTCAATGACCAAAGCTCCATCTGTAGTACTTTTATATTGGCATCAAGGTAGTGCTGAATAGTGACAGGTGAAATAATTCGACAGGCATAGCTAAAACACACCTTAGTAAGTCTACTTGTTTGACAAAATGGAAGCCATGATTTTGGAGGTTTGTGATAGCAAAGTGGGGCCTCTGATGTTAATGTGTATATGCATTAAACCACCTGCAGTTGCAAACACTAGGAAAGGGCACCTGCCACTGACTGATGGGGCAGAATTTTGAATATAAATGAGCCAAAGATTTCATTAATTTATGAAAATAAAGGACCACACTGGTAAGGTAAATTCAACTGAAAATAAAATCACATTTTTTATATATTTTGCTTTACTTCTTTTTGATTCTTATTAGTATTATAAATTAGAAAAAAGGTTTCGTTTCATGAATATATTATGAATATTTTCTATAACACAGTTAATTTTGGATTTGAAAAAAAAAACAAAGCAAAAAAAAAAAAAACCCCACAAAATAAAAAACAACTAGCTAGCCAAAGAATTAAACTGATGAACCAAGGGAATATTAGTATACACAACGGCTCTGGGGCTGATAACTTGCAAGCACAATTAGTTACATTTGCTTCAGGCATAATAATCTTTTTACTAACTTAAAGACAGATCAGACACCTTACAACTAGCAAGACACTTATCCCAGGACTCGAAGGTGGTTAATAATTCAATGGCACATTTAAAACAATTTATTTCCTGCCAACAAAAGGAAAATTAATTCCACTGAGCAATTCCATTAAACGTCTTATTTTGCCTGATACAACAGAGATATTGGAACAAATAAAGTTCATTAAATATAGATTCCACATTTAAATAAAAAATAAATGTGGACATTGTGTTTCCAATTTTGCATCTTATGACAAATGGCAATTATTATCTGATACAGATTTACATACAAAAATACAGCATCCACCTAAAATCTCCTTAGAAAACATAAAGGATAGAGAAGGCCTAGTGACCAGTGAATTGGAGTGTCTGGTGAGGATAAGAAGAGATGTACACTAAGCTACCTCTGCCATTTACAGGTTGATTGATGAAGGAAGTAGTTACCGAATTAGGTGGGACACATACAATGAATTGGATCGGGAGAAAGATGTACCTGTACACTTGAAAAAATGAGGTGGATGGGGAGAAAGAGTAAGTAGACTTAAGATTGGGACAGAAAGCTTTTTGGGAAAAGTCTGAATAAGGGGGAAAAAGGAAAATGAGAAACTAAAAAATGAGAAAGATACAGGGAGCAAAGGTGAAGAAGGAAAACAATAAGAAAAAAGGTAAATGTATTGAAAGTGAAAAGAGAAGCAAAAAAACACAGAGAAGGGGAAAGAATTGAGAGAAAAAGAGGAGGGAATGTACTTAAATATTGTATGGCTGTTAATGGTTTTTGGCAGGTGTCAAGCACAGGGCTCCCTTGTGCAGGAGAGCATTGTGCTCAATCTCTTGCACTATGTACAATATCAAAAAGTGCATTAGGTCCACAAATCAAAGCTATATCAACAGCTTGTCATCAACATACAAGCGGAGCAAGTGGCCCCTTGTTATTTCTCCATTGTAGAAATAACCTATTCTAATCCCAATATGTAACAGAGTTACTCAATGCTCATTCCCCAGCCCCTAGACAATGAACAGAGGAGGGAAAAAGTGGCCCCTGGGGCACAATTGCCCAAAGGCCGCATAGGAAATGAAAGGCAAGTGGTTACTGCATGTCTGATGTTTCCTAGTCTCCCAGTGCCACCCACTCACATGATCTGGCCATAAAGAGGATCCTCCGGTTCCTGGCTGCCCTATATCTTCTCCAGGACAGCCTGTCTGTCTGCCAACCCCAGGTAAGTGTAAAAAAACACACAAACACACACAAACAGTACAGTAATACACACTTATACTTACACACACATACATTTTGGGGGGTTTCACACATTCACAGCCCTTACATTTACTTGCACACAACACACATTTTGCCAAGTGTACACACACAATTACACATTTTTTTTCCATTGAATATTTTTTTTTTGTCTGAAAAAAATGTTTTATTGCCTTTGCAGATTGTCATTTTATTGCATTTTAGCATTTTTATTGCATTTTCAATTCTGCATAGGCTTTTGTTTGCCAAGCCAAAATACTAAAACTATTATTCTGACTACAGATTACACTAGGCAAAAGAAAAAAACATTGATTTTAGTGGTTTTAATGATTTTATTGCATTCCGCATTGTTTTTTGATACAGGTATTGGACCCCTTATCCGGAAACCCATTATCCAGAAAGCTGTACTTGTTTTTGCCCAAGGAAATTTTTTTTGATATATATCTCTGTACACCACATTGTTTGGTAAATTTATGCATAATAGAAATTAAACTGTTTAGTAGGCCACTGGCATTTATATTTTAAAAGTTTTATGTTGATATGTTATGAAATGTTGGATATATAATGGGGTAAAATGCAAGCTTTGTGATGATTTTCTGAAATTTCCTAAAAATTTTTTACTGTTGGGGGTCTTATGCACATACCGGGTGCTTATATTGCAGCGTCCAGAGCACCAGACATGAAAATTCATATGCACTATTTTCATTTGGGTGCCTCTGTACCCCACATAGTTTGGAAAATCTATGCATATAAGGCATCTAACTATTCAGTAGTAGTGATGAGCGAATGTGTCCCGTTTCGCTTTGCCATAAAATTTGCGAAACGGTGAAAAATTTGTCGCACAAATTTTTTTGACATGACCGAGCCTTTTTTTTGAGGCGACCATGCCCAATTTGAGGGCAACAAAAAAATTCCCATGCGACAAATTTTGGGAAAGCATTGTGACCATACATTGGAGTAGAAAGATACGGATGCCCTTTTAGAATTCACCAGAATGTGTAGTTTTCAAAAATATATGTAGCAAATGTGTTGAATTTTCAGTAGCTAAAATCTCTGGTGCAATTTGTATACACTAACTTCCTTTTGGAGTCTCTAAAAGCCAGATTTTTTAGTAATCCCATGCACAATGGACATCAAACTGTTCAGCGGACCCTTGGTTTTCATATTTAGGATATTTTTTCTTGGTATCTAATGTAAAGTAGAATTTTCAAAAAGTTTTTAGAAACTGCTAAGTTCAGAAAAGCATTGCTGTTTGGTACTTAGGAGTAGAAAGACATGGTTACCCATTTCAGATTCGGAAGAATGTGTTTTTCAGAAATATATGGTTTCCTGGGGTAAACCTAATGTTTTTAATTTTAATTTTTGGCTTTGGAATCTAAAGTATGCCGTATTCTGCTGAAATGCTTTGACAATGTGTTAATTTGCTGCTGGGAGTTTTTTATTCTTTAGAAGTCAGAAATCTCCATAAAACTATACATATCAGGTATTGGCACATTCAGGAAACAAGGCTTTCCGAATCAGTTGAATTTGTCCATAAAATCCCTATATCATGAAAAATAGCAGTTATAAAACGTCAGGCACTGATGGGAACTGAAATATGAAATTATGCTGGCACTTAAGGGGTTAAACTCCAATAATGTTCAGTAAATACTAGAGAGAAAAATGAATCAATGAAAAATCTCAATCTTATGGGAGAAATGGCTTTTTTGGTCAAAAGGACAGCTTTGAATATTTAGAAAAGTCTTGGGCTAGTGATTCTGTAGAAACTTGGTTTCTTGTCTTTAGTGAGCCCTTGAAAAGGTCACAAACTAAATTTCTATTCCTCTTATTAAATTAAAGATGGAAAGCACTAATGATAGTTCTGCCCAGCAGCTAACTGCATTACCTGTAGCAGCTCCAACATATGCTTGTGTGATAATGAAATATATAGCATTAAATATAGCAGCAGACTGAATCTTGTTTCAGGGTATATATAGTAAGTCAGTTTTTTATTAATTTTCTCTAAACCTTTTTGGCATTAATGATAACGTCCCAAATCATTGCATAATATTCAGGTTCTCAAAATAGTGAATATAAAATTGGCTTAATTATAGCCATTACTCAAAAACTAATTAAATCATTAATTTTATTTTCTTGTCAAGAACTGTTATATGCACCTCAACACTAACAAGGGATCCTATACTTTAGTACCTTTTTCAGAGAGGAGTAGGAATTACCCCACACAGTTTTAAGCCCCTCCTCTCAAATGCCATTGGGTGCAGGGGTCAATGGGTTAATGACCTGAATCGTTTTATTTAAAAAGGAGTCTAGGAGAATTGTGTTATTCAAAATAAATTGTAGTATGCTTTTTAAACACTGTATTTGTATGTTCATGATGTAAAAACTGTATCCTTTGCACATCATCCAAGCAATTTGGTTTTGAACCTAAGTGTTATTTTCTCTATGTCTACATAGTTAGGGGAGGAAGGCACTGGTAAATGGTTTGTCATACAATGTTCAATATGTAATATATATTAATATATTTGTATGCATGTTGTATACTGTTGTGTTGCTGGAGTGTGCCGAAATGTTGAGTGTTAAAAATGTGTAAAATTGAGTATAAAAAGACATCTCTTGGCCCTCTATTGTTTCAGAGTCATCCATTGTATGAATTACATGTCACTTGTACGTAACTGATATACATACTGCAGTACCCTAAACTAACCCCCCAAAATCTTGGCACAGATCTTTTACTTACAGCTGTATTCTCCCATAATAATTTGCACCATTTTAAACTGTTCAAAACCTTGACAAATTGTCCCCATAAAGCAAGCCTTACTTCTGTGTTAACTATTTTTGTTGTAGTAAAGCTCATTAAAGGGAAACTGTCAGGAACTGCAGGGAATCGAACCCTTGGTGCTGGACTGCTGGTGCACTAGCTTAATGAGCCACAGGAGGCTCTTTGAGCTACATGGGGTCTGTTTCCCTTATGTGATTTTGACATCGCTACCCATTTTCCTTAAGTCTCAACCAATCCTGTTTATCGCATGTGTTGCTGTTACCTGCCTATATAAACCCTCTCCGGGCAACACCCAGTTGCTCGATCATCATTCCCGCTGAGCCTGGTCTTACCACTTCTGATTCCGTGTGCCCTGCCTGGTCCCTGTTTGGTTTCCCTGATTTGACTTCTGATTTGCTTGAACTCTGCCTGGACTGACCCCTGCCTGATAACCGGATCTGCTTGAACCCTACCTGGACTGACCTCTGCCTGATAAACGGATGTGCTTGAACTCTGCCTGGACTGACCTCTGCCTGCTTACGAATTGCCTATTGCCGGACTCTGTATTTTCTTCACCTCAGGCTTGTACATTACTTTTACTTTTGTTCTGTTTGGTCTTTATTAAACTTCCTTGGTTATCATACTTGGCTGTCTGGCCCTTAAAGGGAGTTCTGGGGGTTATTTACATATAGGCTCCTACCTGCTGGTCTCTCGCCAGAGGCCAGTCCTGACAGGAAACTAATGTAACATTTTATTTTACAATCCAGTATGGTGCTGAGGAGTGGAAGAGTTTGGTTTTCCTTTCAAGTCCATTCACTAGTGATGAGTGAAACTGCCCTGTTTCACCAAAAATACACAAAAATAATACCATAAATACACAAAATTTCACTAAACACATTGGAGTCATTGGCTCAATATGCCATCTCTGAACCTTCTCTTTCCTTCTCTAATCATTTGAACACAAATGTCTAAATGTGATTCTTGTTTCTTCCCATTATTAGCAGTATAAATGGGAAATATTAAAAATGATGGAATGCAATAAGTGAAATTTCTCAGGACCCCCTGTGAAGCAATATTAGGCACTCCCCAAATAAAAAAAGTATGTGATGTAAAATATAAAAGTAGCTTACATGACGTCCTGCTTACCTTGCACCACACCAAATGTTACTTTTGAGGTTCATCAGATGCTAATTATGCACATATATGCTAAGTTTTTATGTCATATAGGAATTATTTCCACAACTGGTCTGATGAACACCTTTCTAATGGTTCAGTGTCACTGAGTGATTAACCTGAATGTGAATATGCTATGTAATAGCAAGGTTGGCTGTTACTGAATTCATTGATATCTATGCTCACAGTGAGACAAGCTGCAACATAATTATTAAAAACATATACATGCATATCTGTTTCAAAACTACAGCAAATAATACAAGATTCCTTCCTGCAGACAAGGCTAATGTCTACCAAGAGGTAAAATCCACCATCAGAGCCATACTCAACTCAGATACAGCCCAGAGTTTTAGCCCAGCGGCTGGTGGACTTTTGCACCATGTGGATTCAGACTACAGATGAGGTAATAGAGACTGTAGTCCTAGAGCAGTCTCTGCTTGTCCTGATATGACATTAGGTGCAAAGACGCCAAGCTACTGCCCTACTGCTAGCTGTACAGCTAGTGGAAAATTACATGTCGGCAGAAGAGTAACTTGGTCCTGGAAAAAAACTGCGACAGTCATCTACAGAGAGACAGAAAGGCCAAAGTCGGGGGACAACAGGACAGGTTAAACCTCCAGGCAGCTGACTCCCTATAATGAAGCCATTACCTGTGAAGCCCGTACTACCATGGCAAGGTACAGTATTGTACCTTATTGAGAGGAGATTGCTTTACCTCCTTTTGACACTTCTATAGTTTCCCCTCAATTATACAGTTCTGATATGGACTGCACAGAACCACAGTAACAGAAGCCATCAAGGAAAGTCTTCATCCCCTAGTGGTAAGGGTCGAGGTTTATGCGTAACACGTTACCAGGATGGTGAATTTAGGTTCTGGAACCTTTCTGAAAAAAGTTAAATCCCACAGAGCTCATTAAAAATACATCTATTTTTTAAATTGAGTGTATTCATGGGGATATAAAAAAATACCCTACAGCCCAGGTAACCTTAAAGGTTAATGACCAGACAGTTTCCCTTTGTGTTGCAGTTGCACAGTGGTTGCCTAATACCAACTTCTTCTCCTGTGTGTCCAGATGCACCGGATAGACGGTTCCGTTTTAACTAGACATCTTTAGCAAGACACAGCACCTGAAAAAGTCCCAGAAACAGATATGAATGGACAAACAGAACTGTATTTTTTAAAAATGGCACTAAATGTAATTTATTCAGGTTTTATCTGTCAAGGATGCCAAATATCCCTGTGAAGGACAGGAGGGTAATGGTATTGGCTATTTAACACAATCCTCTTTCTGACTTTAGAAAAGAAACAGAGAGAGGAATTGCATAATGATTTAATATACAGGGTGTACAAGAATACGGGAGGTTTTGAAATAAATGGTTCCTAGGGAGTTACTAAGGGCTGTGTTTAACTTGGCTTATACAGTTTCCTGGGTTGGACATTTAGGCAGAGAGAAAAACTTAAACCACATTCTTGCAAGGTTTTTCTAACCAGGTGTTTACAAAGACGCTTGGATGCAAGGATTCTTTTTGTGCTTCACGCCCAGATTGTCACTTAAATCCAAAACCTGCACCTTTAATACCTTTGCCTTTAATACATGTCCCCTTTGAGAGAGTGGGTTTGGATCTTGTTGGCCCTTTGGAACCTTCTGCAAAAGGTCACAAGTTCAATTTAATAGTCCTTGACTACGGCACTCTGCACCCAGAGGCATTTACTTTAAGAACAACTATTGCTGTTGAGCTGTCCTCAAGGGTGGGGAAATACTTACCTATCAAGGTACCAGTTTTCTGTCCAAAGTCATGAAAAAACTGCTAGAATTCTTAAAGGTACATTCCATAAAAACCCCAGTGTCTCACCCAAAAACTTATGGGCTGGTTGAGCAGTTGAACAGGACTTTAAAGAACATGCTAAAAAAGTTTGTAGAATCTGAAAAGAAAAACTGGTATCAATTGCACTCCTTTCTGCTCTTTGTGGTCTGTAAAGTCCCACAGGCCTCTACAGGCATCTTCCCCTTTCAGCCATTGTGTGGAGACAGTCACCTGGGGTCCCGGATTTGTTAGAGTCTTGGGATGAGCAGCCATGTTTTGCTAAAAATACTGTTCAGTATGTAATTGATCTAAGAGATTGTTAGATCTTCTGGGTCAGTTTGCCAGAAAGAATTTGAGGAGCACCATTTTAATAGAAATGCTCACCTTCAGACATTTCAGCCAGGGATATATATTCTCTGTCTTATGGTACCAACACACTGCAGACCAAAATAAAAGGATTTGTTCCTAAATTGCTAATATTCATGGGTAGTGTTACTTTTATTGACACCATAGTCGTTTTTGTTATAGACTGAAAAGAGTTATCCCCTTGATAAATATTCCCATAAAAATCCAATACAAGTGAAAAGTGTGGTATTATATAAGCTATATATATACTGTATATTACAGTCTTTATAAAATGTGTCTCTTTTTAAAAATTTGTGTCTTTTCAACCCCAGCAACTAAATAGAAAAAAGATAAAGATGTGATATGATAAAGTTAACAGATTTAGTCACAAAATCATCCTGGCTTCATTAGCCAATTAACTGTGCCTGTAAAAATGAGTTAGCCCTCAAAAAGCGTTTTATTGATAATGTATAATTTTTGATAACTTTGCCATTCACCAGAAATTATCCATGGAAAAAAATATTGTGTTTATAAGAGAAAATAGTGTGGAATACATTATGAGACTTGGGGAAAATTTTTCTTAAAACATTTTATATAAATAGGCTAGTATTATACAAACAAGGATGGCTATGTAAAAGGTATAACAGAAACATGTATTCAGGTACAGCTTATTACTCCTGATGTCAGTGTGGGATTCATTGTGAAAAACACAAAAACAAAAACCAACAAATAATACCTATGGTACACATTAAAAAACTATTTTTAAATAAGTGAGGACAACATTTGCCTATAAATAGAATAATGAGCATAATAACAACATAACATAATGATAATTTATTAACAATTTAGCCTAGCATATAACTGTATGGGCACATAAAGAGATACTGACACCTGAAATGAAACATTTTTAATATATCAAAGAAATGTCTTTGCATGCAATTTATAATTTTACCTTTAAAAGTATTTGTCAGGTGCTTTTTCATAACCTATCTTATCCCCCATGTTCCCGTATGAGGGGGCTGCCATATTTGTGCAGCAGTAGGCCGTTAACATTAGAAGCTATAACTGACAGGCTGAGAAGGGACATTCAGGTTGGCAAAACAGTCAGGTTTAGGAACTTCAAGTAACAATTACTTACAAAAGCAGCCCTATCAGCGAAAAATTATCAACAAGACCTATAGGTAACTTTTTATGTAGATTCATATGTAATTTGTGTCAGTTTCACTTTAAGGTTATGTTTTTGCCATTCCAGCCTTACTGTCTGCCAGAGACAAAAGAGAATATTTAACCAACACATTTTTCCAAACAAAATATACCTAACCATGTTCTTGTCAATGAACTAAAAACAACAATTATGCATGTTCCTGCACACCTGCAGGGCTATCCCTATCCAAAAATGTAAGACTCCATCTGACCTATAATAAGCCTTTCCTTTCTCCAATAACTTGTGAATTACTAACATACCCCTTAGCCTACTGACAAACTTGGAGTAAGTTGTGTTTTTTTTTACTTAGGTCCTTTCAATGGCCAGTTTTTAATCAATCCTCAAAACATCCTTTGGGTAACACCCAGATGACGAGCTTCCCTTTCACCATTTTTGGTATCACTCCTAACTGCTATAGCCATCATTTAGGAATCAAAGTCTCCCTAATAGGTCCTGGTATTCTTCCTACATAATATTCTTGAAAGATTTTCCCTAACTACATTTGGATGTTCTCAACTGACCTTAGGTTTATGTAGTCTGCATTTACCCTACTCCCTTGAAATGAAAATCAAAAAGCGCACCAAAATGCTTCCATTAGCATGTAGTATCAGGGTGACCTTTGCAAGTGGAACATTCATTGTACCTCCAAACCCCTAGCAAACCTCCACTATATAGAGTTGATCTTTATCATTGGGTAGATTCTGAACAAAAGCTCATTTAGTTAATTATTTAACATTAGTGATGAGCGAATCTGTCCCATTTTTTGACACATGCTAATTTTTTGACGCACGTGACTTTTTTGACGCACACAATTTTTTTTTTTGCCATGAATCCATACCTGGCAAAAAGTTTTTAACATCAAATAATTTTGTTGTTTCTTTATTTTTTCTTTATTAATACATAAAATGAATCATTATATTGGGTTGAAAAACCCAACCTACTATTGTTCGACTTAAGCTTATTCTTCTGCTTTTTCTTCTTCTTATCTCCCCCCATTTACTAAGCACTACTCCTCCCACAGTTTTAGGGGTACAACACAAACTCTCCACATTTCTTTGCCTTATAGCGGAGCAGGTTGCTTGTGCTTTTCTAAGTGATCCCGTCCCCCATCTTTTTGTGGCGCTGCTCTGAACACCCCCATTTTTCCATTGACTTTGACAGGGAAGATTTGCAAACTGCTGCCACACTTACAGACTTGAAGCTACATCCCACAAACTTGAATAACATAATAATGGGTTCACCCCAAATGAAACAGTGACTTTTGATGGATGACCCCAAAGTGGGAGGGGCCAACAACAGCCAATAAAATTTCACCCGTTGACTTTTATGGGGAAACTGAAACTGCTGCCAATCTTACAGCTTTTAGGGGTCAGCCTGAATGAAAATTTGGTGATTGTTGGATGCCCAAAAGTGGGCGGAGCTGTGAACAGCCAATCAGATATTGACTTGGCAGAAATTCAACCTGCTGCCATTCCCACAGTAATAACATCAGGGTCCCCAAACTTTGCAGGGTTAGGCACCAGGTAACTGTGGTTCAAGGTTAGAAAAAGCGGGCAGAGTCACCAACAGCCAATCAGAGTTTACCTATTGACTTTCAATGGGGAAATTCAACCTGCTGCCATTCTCACAGTATTAACCCAAGGGTCCCCAAACTTTCACAGTTGGTCAATAGGGGACTTCAGTTTTAGTTTTGAAAAGTGGGCAGAGCCAACAACAGTCAATCACATTTCACCTATTAACTTTCTATGTTTAAATTTAAACTGCATTTTTTAAATATTAATACTAAGGTCCCCAATCTTTGCAAATCAGAGCCACCAACAGCCAATCCATTTCCACCCATTAAATTTAATTGGTTTATATTTAAACTGATGCCATTATTTAAGTATTAATTCCAGTGTTGTTAAACTTTCCAAAGTTAGTCACTGGGTATTTGCCGTTCAAAGTTAGAACAAAAGTGGGCGGAGCTATCAATAGCCAATCACATTTCACCTATTTACTTTGCAAAGTTGGTCCCTGGAGGACTCCAGATCAAAAATAGGAAAAGTGGGTTGGGCCACTAACAGCCAATCAGATTTCATCCATTGAATTTTATTGGTTTTCTCACACTATTTATGCCAGGGTGCCCACTGTTTGTCACAGGGTGGCTTCAAGGTTAGAAAAAGTGTGCACACCCACCAATCACAATTTACCTATTGACTTTTATTGGTTTATATTTAAACTCCTGCCGTTCTTTAACTATTAATCCTAGGGTCCGTAAACTTTGCAGAGTTAGTCACTGGGTAACTGCAGTTCCAGGTTATAAAAAGTGGGCGTAACCACCAACCGCCAATCAGATGTCACTCGTTGGTGGGGAAATCAAAATTGCTGCCATTCAGCCAAAGCCAGGGTCCCCAAACTTTGCAAAGTGGTTTAAAAAATTAAATAAAGGAGTCTGATTGCCTGTCTATGGCTCCACCCACTTTTTAAAACCTAAAAATGCAGTCCCCTAGTGACCCTGGTGTTAATACTGTGAGAATGGCAGTAGGTTGAATTTTCCAATTGCAAATCAATCGTTAAAATCTGATTGGCTGTTGGTGGCTTCACCCATTTTTTCTAACTCTGAACCGCAGTTACATAGTTACAGAGTTGCATAGCATTGAAAAAAGTCCATCAAGTTCAACCCTTCCAAGTAAACCCAGCACACACAACCTATACTTACCAATCTATACTATCACATACATAAACTATATATACAACCACTAATACTAACAGTAGATATTCGTATCACAACAGCCTTAGATACTATGCTTGTTCAAGAACTCATCCAGGCCCCTCTTATAGGCATTAACAGAATCTGCCATTACCACATCACTAAAAAGGGCATTCCACAACCTCACTGCCCTCACCGTGAAAAACCACCTACACTGCTTCAAATGGAAGGTTTGTTACTCTAATCTAAAGGGGTGGCCTCTGGTGCGTTGATCACTTTTATGGGAAAACACAACACCCCCTATCTGCCTATAATCCCCTCTAATGTACTTGTACAGAGTAATCATGTCCCCTCGCAAGCACCTCTTTTCCAGAGAAAACAACCCCAACCTCGACAGTATAACCTCATAGCGTAAATCTTCCATCCCCTTAACCAGTTTAGTTGTACGTCTCTGCACTCTCTCCAGCTCATTAATATCCTTCTTAAGGACTGGAGCCCAAAACTGCACTGCATACTCAAGGTGAGGCCTTACCAGGGACCTATAAAGAGTTACCAGGTGACTAGCTCTGCAAAGTTTGGGGACCTTAGTTTAAAAATTTAAACAATGGCAGCAGTTTAAATTTAAACATATGAAGTCTATAGGTGAAATCTGATTGGCTGTTGTTGGCCCTGCCCACTTTTCTAAACTTGGAACTGTGCAAAGTTTGGGGACCCTGACATTAAACATGTGAGAATGGCAGCAGTTAAAGTTTCCCCACTGAAAACAATGAAAGAAATGTGATTGGCTTTTGGCGGCCCCGTCCACTTTTTCTAACCTTGAGTATGCAGTCTCCTAGTGACCAACTGTGAAAAGTTTGGGGACCCTGGTGTTAATACTGTGAAAATGGCAGCAGGTTGGATTTCCCCATTGAAAGTCAATAGGTAAAATCTGATTGGCTCTTTCTAACCTTGAACCGCAGTTACCTGGTGCCTAACCCTGCAAAGTTTGGGGACCCTGGTGTTATTACTGTGAGAATGGCAGCAGGTTGGATTTCTGCCAAGTCAATAGGTAAAATCTCATTGGCTGTTCACAGCTCCGCCCACTTTTGGGCATACAACAATCATCATATTTTCATTCAGGCTGACCCCATGACTATGTGATTCAAGTTTGCGGAGTGTAGCCTCAAAGCTGTAAGATTGGCAGCAGTTTCAATTTTCCCAAAAAAAGTCAATGGGTGAAATTTGATTGGCTGTTGTTAGCCCCCCTCAGCTAAGTACGTCATGTTTCTAAATTCCTTACTGATGTATAATGTCATAGATCAGGGGTAGGGAACCTATGGCTTGGGAGCCAGATGTGGCTCTTTTGATGGCTGCATCTGGCTCGCTGCCAAATCTTTAATAAAAAAAATAACAGGGGGCGTGGCCTGCGCTCGGCAGATAGAAGACATGTTCTAAGCCTTAGAACGCGTCTTCTATCCGCCTAGCGCAGGCCACGCCCTCCTCCGCATTGTATCCGGCATCCTTGGCACCCATCCTACCTTGCCCCTGTGCTCGGCGGATAGAAGACGTCTTCTAAGCCTTAGAATTACATTTTAAAATATGGGGTGTTTATGGCTCTCTCAGCCAAAAAGCTTCCCAACCCCTGTCATAGATCAACAAAAAATGTTATGCCTTTTTTTTATTTCTTTTTCTGCTTAAAATACAAACCTTACCTCTTATCAGTTGGGTATATTTCCTTTTCCTATTTTATCTTTAATAAGCACATTTCTTTACCCCATAGATACAGGCTGAGTAATTACATTTCTAGTATTTAAACTCATCTCTTAAGTAAAAAAAAAAAAAAGCAAAAGTGCATTTGCCTCCAAGGATTTAGAGATATTTGATGTAGCAATTAAGCAACATATTTCTTTAAGCAGATGAGATGGTTCCATCTGATAAAAGCATAAACAGCGCACATAGTATGTTTCTGGTTATAATAACATTCTTAATCCGCATTGTAGGCCGAGGTATACAGCAATATAGTAGTTTGTATCAACCCATATAAATAGGTTAGGGTTTATGATGAATGATTATTTTTTAAATACAGTATACTCTATGTAATTATGCAGCTCATACCAAGCAAATCTGGATTACAGTTTTCATTACAGTTTTGAAAGATTGCATGCCTTTATAGTATTAAGTTAAGTAGAACTTGGCGGTAAAATCACTTACAATATGGAAGAAGCAGATACATGTATATTTTATGTGGGCTCATTTCATTTGAGAAGGAAAGTAATCTTTAATGTGCATATATTTACTGGGATTTAACAAGAAATAAACGTTAGTCCAAGTCAGTTCACTATTGCAGTGAATGTATATTTATTTAAGATAAATATGTATATATATAGATATATATATATAGAAAATAATAATCATCCGTGGCCAGCACACCCTTCAATACTTTATCAAAAATTTATTGAAAATATATTGTTTAAAACCGACGTTTCGGTCTTCATTAGGACCTTTCTCAAGGATAAATATATACATATATATATATATATATATACAGTATATGTAGAAAAAGGCTGAGGCACACTTATAGGGATTACAACCTGGGTCAAAAAAATTTCATCAAAAAAAGATACTTATTTTATTTGGATCTAAATAAAATAAGTATCATTTTTTTGATGAAATTTTCCTGGTTTCAATCAGCATTTTTTACATATATATATATACAACAGAAAGAGTGCCGCACACACAGGGACTTGAAACAAAAGAAAAAGTGTTTTTATTGAAAAAATGTCAGCGTTTTGAGCACAACCAGTTCTCTTCCTCATGGACAAACTGTAATATATATATATATATATAATATAATTTTTTTTTTTTTTTTTTTTGCTGCAGTGGACTGTTAATGGATATTTGGGTGCAAGAAGGCACTAAATTTTGCATTTGGGTCTATACTCTGACTGGTTATTATTTTTTTAATACCCCCACTCGTATGTTGGATTTGATCTGGCTAATATTTTGAATTCTAACAACAGATATATAGTGAATAATGTACCTCCTATTATAAAATAAAAGGATATTATAAGTCACCCAGGAGCTTTTTTGACCATGGAGCTCATACTTTAAAACAGGGGGTACTTTATCTGCATGTCACATGAGGTGTGAAATTACATCACTGAGCACCGATTATAAACTGATAATCTATAATTTAAAGTATATTAATGGCTCTTGTGTATTATAAAGAAATCATATGTTTCATATGTTTAATAGAGATGAGTGAATCTGTCCTGTTTCGCTTTTGCAAAAAATTTGGCAAAACGGAGAAAAATTCGTGAAATGCGGCTACCTCACAACTTTTTTGACATGATGGCATCTTTTTTGGCGTGTCCATTTTTTTTTCAGCAGTTTCACAAAAAAAAAATCACCAATGGTGAAATGCAGAATCTCACAGCATATCCATGCCTGGCAAAAAAATGTGCTCATTATTAATGTTTACTCATACTTGTTTAAGTTTACTCAAGTTGTTTAAGTTTATATTATGGTCATTATAGTAGACATAGGGTTGCCATGCAGCTAACCTAGCTGGTCAAATACCTGCCAAACCACGGTCAGAATTACAAATTTACCAGCAATGTTATTTGCCAGTAAACTCTTCAGCCCTTATCCTCCTCAACTGTACCCCACAGAATTACCCCTGCCCCACCTATTTACAAAATTGCTCCGCCCATTACATCATTGACCCACCCCTATATATCATTGACCACCCACCACAAGGTGGCAATCCTATAGACACAGCTTCTAGAGAGAAAGCTTGACACATTAGGCACAGTAATATTTCAGACTGTTGGTAAAACTCTCACCATCCCTCCAGTAAAGTCTCAACACTATCATCACTCACAACCTTTACCAGAAATCCCCTCCAATTTAGAAAACCCTGGGTATGCACACTTCAGAATAGTTTAACTTTATACATTGCTTAATTATGCAGAAACAGCAATCACCTCCTGCCAGCTAACAACAAAAGTGCCATGATTAAACTTTTACAACGATTAAAGAAAAAGTCTCTGGAGAAATTAATTTAATATTTTGCAGGTTTATAGGCTGAGCAGCGTCCAATATTCTGTTTGAAGGGCAATTAGTACCCTTAAACTTAAGGAAACAGGGAGAACAAGGTGAAACTGAAATAGTCACAGAAACAAAGAAATTCAAGATTTATTAAGAACACTGAACAGAGAATGGTGCATAATTGTCCTAACTTTATTAATAGAGAAACAAGAGTTTAAAAACACGAGTTTAGAAAAATGTGTAATATAAATCAATATTAAATCCACCAAAATAAAAGCAAATCAGTTTCTCTGGTACAGACAGTTTAGATAGAAAGTACAGGTATAAGATCTATTAATCTGGAATACTACATAAGGGATCTTTATGAAATTTGGATGACCATACCTTAAGTTCACAAAAAAATCTTTTAAACAACAATAAGCTTAATAGTTTTGCCACCAATATTTATTCATACAGCTAAGTTAGGAGTAAGTACAAGGTACTGTTTTATTATTACAGAGAAAAATAAATCTTAAAAAAAAAATAGAATTATTTGTTTATAATATGCTTTTATGATGGCCTTCCCGTAATTCAGAGCTTTCTGGATAATGGGTTTCCGGGTAAGGCATCCCACACCTGTACTAGAGAAATGGAAACTGGTGGCTGCTCTTCCACCTTTTCCTTTCTATGGCTTTTGAGGAAGTGGCTAATGGTCAAGAAACACATTATAGGGGGCATTTACTAAACCACGGAAAAAAAGTCACGACTTTATTGAGATTTATGTGGTTTTTTTCCCCAACAAATTAGAATCCGAAAACTCTCCACCAAAAACCTGTCGAGGTCATGTAGAAGTCTATGGCAGATGTCCCTTCCCTGGAAAATGTTTCTTTGTGTTGAACTTTTCGAATTTCCCAATTTGAAAAAGTCATGGTTATTGTGCGACTTTGCTTTTTCACTTCGGATTTTTCGATAAATGTCTGACATTTGTGGAAACGAGTTTATTCATGGTTTAAAAAAATAAAATAAAACAAGATAAATTCGAGTTTAAGTAAATCTGCCCCTAAGTGTGTGGTTTTGTAATGAAAACTGTATATGAAGTCTCCATGATTTAAACTGGATAAATAAAAGATGAGTTTTTAAATTCAACACCTTTCTCACTTGGTGCTCTGTTATATAACTTTTTCTCTTGGCCCCTTCTGTTTATAAGCTCAAAAGTTGAATGGTTTCTTTGGAAGAGGTCATGTCAAATAAAGAGAATAGCAAGTATGCAGGGTCGGACCTGCAGGTGCCCCGGTGGCCACATCCCCCTAACCCCCTGAACTCGCATAAGTTTAAAGCGTCAGGGGAGGAACAGTCGGGGAGGGTCTGAGCTGCAGGAGCCCACTAGGCTTGGGGCCCACCAGGTTTTTTCTCTGTGTCTTGGCAGCCCAGTCCGACCTTGCAAGTATGGTCTTTCTCCCCCCCCCCAAAAAATACTCTCTTTTTCACTAGGTTAGGACTGGCACAAGGGCACTGCCTTGACTGAGCACATCTGTTTATGCATGTTTTGTACAAACCATGTAACTAAATGTGTCTCTTTTTTACCAAATAAAGACATTTTTCCTTCAGTGTGGGCAATTTTAGGTTTTACTTTTCTCCTAAAGGTATATTATGGAGTGCTGGGGTAATCTGTATAGTATATAATACAACCCACTCACCTACGTGCACCCAATAAGTTTTAATTGAACACTGGGTGAGCAGCATTTTTTGATATATATGGACACTATACAATGTTTATGAAATTACATTCTTATAGAGCCCTTGTGAGCACACACTGTAATTATGTTAAAGGTTATGCAAGTGTTACAACTTATGTATATATATATATACAGCAATTATCTTGTGGCAGGCATAATAGTGTTGTATTAAGGTCCAATGGGGAAGTTATACTATGCATAAAGAATACAACCACTGCCAATAGATTGGAATGTATATCATGCATATATGAGTCAATTGTGAAGTGCCTTTTACTGTAATTTAAAGTTAAAAAGTAAAGTTTAAAGTTATTCATAGTAGATTAAAATCAACCTGATTAGTTTAATGTATTTGGGTTTTATCTTTTTGTAATGCACATTTATATAAGCACCACATTCAAGCACACTGTGACCAAAATGCTGATTTTCAAACATCTTGCCTGATGACATAAAGGCTTATTATTTACTGTTTAAGTATACCAGGCACCTAAATCTGTTCAAAGGCAAATAAAAAAATAGACCTCATTTTCTATTAGAGTAAATGTTAATTAATGTTTCCGTTGCTTATGACCAATATTAATTTTCATGATGTAATGGTAATTACATTAATTAAGACAAATAATGTATTTAGCATTAAAGTGAAGCACAAACCAGTAATCAAACATTTTTAGTCTACGAGAAGAAAATAATTGCCTTTTAAACTTGAGTCATTTGTATAATATAATGGAATAATTAGGAATTTTCAGTGTCACTGACTCCTTCACTATTTGAGAAATGTATCCAAAAATGTTCTTATAATATCATTATATTAGGACTGTATAAGGCTATAAGGCACCAACTAACTGAGTGGTGCCATCCATATGTGTGATGCAAAAAAATATTTGCCCATGGTGCCAATGGCTAATTGGTTAAAAATTAGGGCACTGGGCTACTATGTGGTCATCATTAGAAGTCTATTGACCAAGGCACTGTGTGGACGGGCATTTTAAGTAGTGATGGGCGAAATGTTTTGCTAGGCATGGATTCGTGGCAGAAAAATTCATCCAAAAATTGTAGCCCACGTCAAAAAAATTGCGTGTGTCAAAAGAACTGTCGCTGGTGACATTTTTTTTTGACGAGCATCATTTCCGCCATTATTCGAATTTTTCAACTTTTTACGAATTTGCATAACAGTACATGATATTTGTAATTGATCGAAATTCTCTCCTGTGGATCTGTCCCCATAGGTTTGAGGAAGAGCTCACAAAAAGCAGGTGCAAATGTTGCTCACAAAATGGATTGTACAGAGTTGTGCCTGATTATGTATGCAGTGTTGCATTGTATAGAGGCAGCAGAGGGATATGTTGTCCCTGAGCATGCCCCTAACTTGCACATTACTCAAGATGCTCATGGCAGGAGCATATGGAGATGCAATGGAGAGCTAAAAGCAGACATTAAGTGGTGGTTTGCCATAGCAAATACAACCCCTTACAGTCACGGGACTGGAAAGCATTTTACAACTGAAATCATGGAATTGTTTGGTATTTTGTTCAGCTATGAATAGGTAAATGAGAGTTATGAGCAGCTGAATCTTGTGTGTGTGTGTGTTTTATCATGTTGATCCACTCCCATAAAACCATCAGTCCTGGGTGCAGGATAATTTCTTGCAATGTACACGAATTCCAAGAATTCAAACTCATGAGATTTTTAGATAATTATTTAAGATTTATTATAGCGTAATCTCAACATGTTTCCATATATATATAGAGGATGATCTAAAAAAATATTTTTGTTTTGCATGAGAGATGTGGTTTTTTTTTTTGTCTTGCATGAACTGTTACAAAGATTACATATTAAAGTATTTAATTCACTAAAAAAGTCACTGAAGGTTCTTTGAAGAAAAATATGACTGCTCGTGTAAACAATTAATGGTTGTTAAGCATGGCAGTGCATATTATGACAAACAACACATGCTACATTATGCCAGCTGGTGTAATGATGTGATAATGTCTGACTCATTAACTCTAGCACACAGTTTACGATGCCCTTGTATGACAGGATTAATTGATTCACACTTACATTAAAACAAAAATATCTAAACTGAAATTTAGCTGGAAGCTGGGATTCTCATTTGTCATAAACCCTGTTGCCTGAGAATGGCTGCAACCTTTGTGTTGGCTTCAGATGGCCTTGCAATTCAATTACTATTAAACTGGATGTTATCTTTTGTTTTTCACTTTCATTGTGGTAGAGGTGATTGTGGAACATGCATGTACATTCATATTCAATATGTGTAGCTAGAGTATTATTAGGAAACAAACAAATTTGCTATTTTAAGTAAATACAGTAACAGAACATTATTTATTATTATAACAATGATAAATTAGTGATTGTTTAATATCTATATCACATATTGTAATTCTGCATTTGTAAGTAAGGCAAGCACATATCATTATTCAGACAAGCATAAATCATTTATTTTGTGCCAGAACAGAAGGCCTAACAGAGGGTTTTCAGCAATTTCCCAAATCACCTATAGTGAAAAAGATATATTTACTCATAACTATTCATTGTTTTGTGTGTCTTTGCTTTATAACCTGCAATATTGTTGTAGCAGAAACAGTTATACACAACAATATAAACATGGTTGCAGGGCTGGGTGCATGGGTTTTTGCACACATAGGTGCATGGTAGCACTAAAGGTGCCTCCTAGTGTTTTGTGCTTTGTCCGGGGTCTTTTTCAAATGTCGCCTATATTGTTAAATAGTCATGCAGAATCGTCCTGCTATAACAACTTAACACGAAAGGGCAGAAAAGTAAATAATTAAAGTACTGTTCCTGTTTCAATAGGAGACACAGTTATAGGATAGATATGAAAATCAGCACATAAGATGAGAAAAAAGAATAAATATATAGAAAGACAGACAAAGAGATTGTGCTAACTAACCTGTCCTGTATACCTTCACTAAGATTTTGTTAACCTTGGTGCTCAAAGCTTGGTACTGGGGCCTTTTGTTCCAGGCTTCCCAGCACATCCACCCTTGTTACTAGGTGAAGTGAAAAAAGACACATGCACCCTCCCATTACTATAAACAAGGGACAGGCACTAGTCACACTACACCTGTGCCATTGGCACCCTCCCACAGGGTATAGTTTAAAGATTAGAGGTTTTTTGAGCTGCAGAAAAAGTTAACCTTTTGGGTTCCTGTCAGTAGAATAAATATCATCTCCCAGCAGCAAAAGTTATATTGAAAGCAAGACTTGTCTTCTTGCAGCACCAAAGTAAAATTCCGTCATCATGAACAGCAACAACAACAATAAAATGTATTTTTATAATATGAAAAATCACAAACTAATCTCTCTAAAATATACATACTGTTACCTAGCTATAAATAGAATATTTGCATAGCACTTCAGTTGTAGATCTGTTCTCTCTTGGCATTAACATATGTGGTTGCCCACCAATGTATATACAAAATTTGATATTAGTGAAGTACTAAAATTATTCTTTTTAATAGCAGATGTCCTCTTTCAGCATGTTCTTCCTACTGCAATAATAACTCTGTGCTCTGAAATATCACGGTCTGTTGCTTTTGGAATGATTGTGATCAGAAAAGATTTAGAATGGCATATGAACCACCAAATATGTTTCCAAGAATCTGCCAAGAATATTGGTAATACTGTTGTGTGAAGTCAAAGTTTATTTCTTTATTTTTTTTCTTTTGTTGTTTGTTCTGATGCTTAAACCTTGTTTAGTATGGGGAGGGGGAGATTCTGTGTAATATATGTTGAGTAGCATACCAAAGAAAAATCCATAGGTCAGAAGTCACATGAGATATTTCATACCAGTTTAATGAATAATAATAATAATAATGAATAATACCAAAAATTTGCCTAGACTAAACAGTTAAATGGAGAGGTGTAACTCATGGTGGAACTAAGATGGGCAAATGGTGATGGCTATAAAAAAAAATAACTAGGCATATATAAACTTAAACTTTTAACTAAATCACATATAAAATGCCTGTTGCTTTCCTGGTAACAAAAGGTATACATGGGGAGGCTTATTTATAAAAATGCGAGAGTTTTTGTTTTAGCTGAATAAGCAGAAAATGTTACCAAACTCGAATATTGCCTTATTTATTAAAAATGTTGAATTCGCCAGGCATGGATTCGCGCCGAATTTTCGTGTTTCGCCATTGGCGGATTTTTTCATGAAACAGTCGACAAAATTCGACTGTTTCTAGTGGTGCAAGAAATAATTGTTGGGTGCGTCAAAAAATTGTCACGGACAGAAAAAATTACACACATAAAAAAAACTCACGTGCATCGTTTTTTTTGATGCACACGTCAAAAAATTGTTATGTGCATAAAAAAAATGACTGTTCACTATGAGCATTTTAGTATATATACTATAGGTACAGTGTATATACAATTAGTAAATAGCCCTTGTTATCTGACTACAAAAGTGGCATAGTAGATCATTTATTTCCTTGTTGTTTGAATTGTCCACATGAAGAGAGATTCTATTTAATCATTTATAATTTATTTAACAAAACTGTTCTGGAGAAAGTAATGCTTTTTTTTTTTTACTAAAATATAACTTTTTTGTCTTTGAAAAATAACAGACATATGCAGTGGTAAATTTGGTTGCCAAAAACTAAACTGCCGATTGACACATAACAACTTATGTTCAATAAACAATCCACATATAGCATAATCTCATAAAATGCTTCTTCCTACACAGAAAAGCAAGAACTAATTGCTTTCAAAGAATGGTTTTGTATTAAACTTAAACACCCAGAAAAACTTATAAACAGTTTTCATGGCTTTTAGAAGTGTTAACAGTAAGAGCAAACACACATGCAAACAGTGAAATACCTTCTTGATAGTATTGATATTTTGTATGATATATACATTGTATAGATTTATATGTATGAGTGTATGAGTGTATGACTTACAAAAAAAAAATAAAAGAATAATGGGCACTCAAGGAATCCACAAAGAGCATGTAAATCAAGTGAAAAAGACTTGGTTTGTTAGTCTAGACTTAGGCTTTGTTATAGATGTTTTTTTTTATCTCAGTGATCCAAACCAGAGGTTTGTGAGCAACATGTTGCTCACCACCTCCTTTGATATTGCTCCTAGTGGCCACAAAGTTTTTAAATTTTTAAATTTCTGGCTGTTTACTCCTGTTTAGCCTCCTGCAGGCTAGTAGTCCACATGGGGCTACCAAATAGTCAATCACTTCCCTTATTTGGCACCCCCAATTAATTTTTTTCATGCTTGTGTGGCTCACCAACACTTTTTACATTTGAGTGTGGCTCACGAGTAAAAAAGGTTGGGGATTCCTATTTTAATTTATAAATAGAATAAAGTCTTTATTTATACAAGTGTAACTATTTAATCTAAAGGTTTTTGTATCCTTTCCATTCTTTAATTATAACATAAAAAAGCCATAAGCCTCAGCCTGCAGTCTTTCGCCTTTATATGTCTCAAGGCCCAATGGCCTTTACAAGGGCTGATGTAAGGACCAAGGAGGAAGCTGGGTTTAGAATGTCCAATAATTGGTATCTAAGGAGTAAAGCAAATCTCGGGTTGAATTTAGGCAAAAGTTTGTGGCAGGCAGCAATAAACATAGTCAGGAGCAGAGAGTCAAAACTGGCAGATCAATCAGAAATAACAATTTAAGCACATCCAGGAGCTTTCTGACCAATAACCAAGCATTGAATCTGGGTAGTAAGCATCCTTTTTTTGTGAATTTGGCAGAAAGCGTCTATTGATGAGTTCACACATCTGCGCGTTCTGTCGCTGAGAAACTACCTGGTGCTTATGGGCGCTGCCATCTTGGAGGCCACACTGCCAGGAAGACACACTCCCAGCAGTGCATCCAGCAGCCCTCAGTACAATATGGCTTATGACTTCCATTTTCTTCTTATGTAAGTAATTTGTTATACCATATGGTGCGTGTTTGTGTGAGTTTCTGGGTATGAAAATGTGGCGTCATTAGCATACAGCAGACTGTTTTGTTGTTGGTGTTACCCAGGTCTCTTCCTCTTTATACAAGGTGTTTGAATGTTGTTCTACTCTTGTGTTAGTCTTATTTTCTATTTTTATTTTATTGCATGTAGAAAATACAGTAAACTGTTCTGCTGTACTAGAGACTGGAGGGCAGTGCATGAAGTTTGCATCAGTCCCTTGAGTGACATTACAATTTTTTTTAAAATTATGTTCATTGTGTCTTCTGTCTGCCTACCAACTCTGTTTGGCATCTGGAAGGCAGGAAGCAAAATGCAAAAATATCTCTTCTTTTTGTGGGTTACAATGGGTTGTCATTAGTGATGAGCGAATCTGCTTTGCTGAAAAAAGAGCAAAACTGCTGAAAAAAGAGCAAAACAGTGGTAAAATGCACAACGTGGCTACATTGTGACTTTTTAGATATGCACAACTTATTTAGCATGACAGTCACTTTTTTTGATGTTACTCCACCTTTTCCCTCACTCACTGGTGAGTTATTCCTAAATGTATCTATTTGTGTGATAAGGTTTTCTCATCAAACTGAATTTAGCATGTGTTATCCAACAGCTCCACATTAGTAATAAATATAGTTGTTTACATGCTTTGTTGGTTCTATTTAAAGGAGAAGGAAAAGCTAAGTCACTTGGGGGTGCCAAAATGTTAGGCACCCCCAAGTGACTTGAATCGCTTACCTTTTACCCCGGGCTGGTGCCCCTGTTGGAAGAGAACAGCACCAGGCCCGGGGTAGCTGCAGCGCTTCCTCGTTCCTCCTTCACCGCGCGCACATGCGCAGTAGAGTGAAAAGCCGAACTTTAACAGAGAAGTCGGCTTTTTCACTCTACTGTGCATGCGCCTGACTCACAGTCAAGGCTTAACGAAGGCGGAAGGAGGAAGCGAATCGCTCCAGGTGCCCCGGGCTGGTGCGGTTTTCTCCTAATAGGGGCACCAGCCCGGGGTACGAGGTAAGCGATTCAGGTCACTTGGGGGTGCTTAACATTTTAGCACCCCCAAGTGACTTAGCCTTTCCTTCCCCTTTAAGTATGTGTAGTGTTACTAGAAGCTTATAATTATTTTGGGCTCCCTTAAAGAGATACTAACACCAGAAATGAAACCTTTTTTACATCTATCATATAATTTTGCCAAAAAAGTATTTCCTGATGCTTTTCCATTCCTTATCTGATCCCCCATGTTCCTCTATGAGGGGCGGCCATATTTGCGCAGCAGTAGGCTGTTAGCATTAAGCTGTAACTGACAGGCTGAGAAGGGACAGTCAGGTTGGCAAAACAGTCAGGTTTAGGGACTTTAAGCAACAATTACATATAAAACCAACCCTAACAGTGAAAAAAGATCAACATGACCTATAGGTAACTTTTTATGTAGATTCATAAGTCATTTTTTCATGTCAGTATCACTTTAATGGCTTTTTTATTCCTTATTATGAATAAATAATTTTAAAAAATTTGAATGCTTTTTTCCTTTTCTCTTTAATAATAATAAAACTGCTCCTTGTACCTGATCTCAGCTAAGATATAATGAATCCTTATTAGAGGTAAAACAATCTTATTGGGTTTAATTTATTTAAATTGATTTTTAGTAGATTAAGTATAAAGTTCCCAATAACAGAAAGATCCCTTATCTGGAGAACCAACCTCAGGTCCTGAGCATTGTTTATAACAGGTCCTATACCTGTACCTGACAATTTATTAAAAATAGAGCAAATAAAGAGGCCTTGATACAATATGTAACAATAAAAAGTAGAAGTTTGGCAGTTTCTTTTGTTTGCTTTTTATATGAAAATGATTATTTTAACCTTTCCATCTTGTACTATGTAGGGAAGCATGACCAGAAGTTGCATGTGTGCTTGTGTGAGTTTTGCCCTTGTTTGTCACTTTTAGTAAAGAAAATTTGCTCTGCACTGATCTCAAAGTTAATGTATTCATGCTTACATTTGACTTTTGAATATAGCACAGCTAATTATCGTTATGCCGGACGAAAGATCACAGCCCTGAGTGAGGTGCTCACTATGGAGACAAAACGAGGCCAGTTCTGCTACATGGCATTATGCTAATGATTGAAACCCATCAACTGGAAAAAATGGCCCAATTTTTCCCTATGCTATATAAATACTATAAGCATCTCAGATAGGATATTGGGGGAGAACAAAAAGAGGGTGATATTTCCCCTTGAACATCTTGTCAATATGTTGACATGTCTCCTCTTATTAAGATGCCAACTGACTGATAACAAGTCCTGCTGTGTTTTACCAACATAAAAAATTAGACTGGAGACCGAAGAGCGGCAGGTGGCTTTTGGCACCAAGAAATAATCACACTTGATGTGGAAAGTAAAGTAAAAGGAGCCATCTGTTCACTGCAGGAGGACTTGAAAAATCACATTAACATATTGTCACTAGCATCATGGAATACACAGTTAATAATTTAGTTATCATAGCAAGTTGTTTTGGATGCATGCTCAGAAAAACCTAAATTCATTACATATATTTTAGTTATGTTTAAAAATAATGTAAAAAAAATGTTTATTTTAGCATCGCCCTAAATAAACCTTGTCCCACTGCGAATCAGCTACTACAAGAACAGACAGGTCTGTGCTCCTGTGGGAAAGTGAGTAACTTTCATTCCCCATAGTCTGCCTATGTCCTTTAATCCACTGTGTTTTTCATCTTAATATTCTTTTCATGACTGCCTGACAAATGAATTTAAATGGGCAAAATACAAAGCCTCTGAACTACATTAGAATGTGTACTCTTATGCAAAGCATGGATTAAATAAAATTAAAACGAGCAAGGATTTTGCAATGTCATGTTCTTTGACATGAAAGAAAGAATAGAAAATGACAAACATAAACGTTTTTGGGAAACTGTCATTTAAATGACACAACACAAATTTTAAAGGGAATATATATATAGATTGACCAGCACCAAGGGCATTTGTTTGCCTGATGGGTGTGCTCCTTTCTGTTTCTGTATATATATATATATATATATATATATATATATATATATATATATATATATATATATATATATATATATATATATATATATATATATATATATATTTGTAGACAGCAAGTTGGTGCACACCACTAACAATGATTATACCTGGGTGCAAGAGCAAATATATTAATAATACAGCAATTAAACAAAAAAGTGCCAGCACTCACAGGATTTAAATTATTTGAACAAAAGGTAAATTTTATTACAAAGTGTGAAAAAGTAACATTACAGACCTCTGAGGTCTGTAATGGTCCCTTTTCATCTTTTGTAATAAAATTTAATAATTAAATGTAAGTAAATTTGCCAAAAGGGGGCCTTAATCATAGGCTATGATTAAGCTTGGGTAAGTCTACCCGTTAAGAATATCTTTAGTCAAAATTTTGTTTTTGGACAATTTATTGTCCTGGCATGACAAGTATTTTTTAAATCATAAAACAACTTTTTGCGTTTAAAAAAAATAGATCATGAAAATAGGTTCGACAAAGGATTTTTCTTTTTTTTAATATTAATAAATTTGCTTCTAAGGGATTCTACAAAATCTTCATGGTACTACTCTACATAAGCTAGAGGAACTAAAAAACCTTAATATTACCTGGATATTTTTTATTATTATTATTATTTATATAGCACCATCAATTCACGCAGCGCTTTACAGAATAAAGGGGTACAAAAGTTAACATGTACATATAGACGATTAACCAAAATGGTTTACAGTTACATTTGAATACAGTTCAATATTGATGTATATTCCCAGGCCACATGATGCATGCATTTTGAGGATGCTTTGTTACAAAAATCATAATGCTATGATATATTTTTATATAAAGCCACTTCATATGGAAATCTGTCTACTTGAAATGATCAGTTTCAGAAATGCAGTGAAAGTTAAGGCTGAATACAGTTAGACAATATTAATTATTTGGATTTCAGGGTACTTATACATGGGAAATTACGGCTGATGCATATACCAAACCTGCAGAAAGGAATAATGCTTTAAGACGTGTTTAAGAATGAGAGGAATTAACTTTGATGATGAGAAATATCTACACGGGGCTAATCCTCTGAAAATCAGCAAAAAGAGGCTATGATAAAGCACAGCTGGTGAAATAAAGAGATAAGATTTTGAATATGAAGAGGACAGATTTGTTACATAACGAGAAGAATGGAATGAGAAAAAAATCCTTTTGTTTTGCAATATAGTCTCATGATTAATAAGATACAGATATTAATTAATGACTGTTTACAAAAATTTCACAAAAATATCCCATTGTATGGAAGGTCTATAGGAAACCTTTGTTTTTATATAATATAGGGATGAGTTTGTCATATAAAAGAGCAATGAATTTGACAAATTGGTTAAATCAGCTTCATACAGATAGGAAAAGAGACAGAACTTTTTTGTCAACACCAAAAATGGGAACTTTCTAATGTTTGGGGGAGATTTACTAAGGCCCGAATGCTTCAAATGCGTCCGAATGTGTTTTTTGTAATGATCGGTATTTTTGCGACTATTTCGTCGACATCGCGACTTTTTCGTATATTTTCGCAACTTTGCCGTCGCCATCGCGAAAAAATCGTATTGTTGTGCCGAGTACGAAAGTTTCGGATTCATTCAAGCTTCAGTATCCTGACTTTCCTTGGGCCAGGTTGGAGTTGCAGAGTGCCATTTATTCCTCTGTGAGGCTTCCAAAATCATGCAAAGTCGGAAATGTTTTTCCACCGTTTACAATCGTTCAATACGATAAAGTTGCGACGACAATGAAATAGTCATGCAAAATACGATAAAGTCGCGACGGCGACGAAAAAGTCGCAAAATTTTCATTTCCAATCTGAATTTTTGCTATTCGAATTTGTGCTTTGGTAAATCTGCCCCTTTGAGTTGCAACTTTTATCCGCAGGGATGAGATATTACATCTACTAGAAAGGAATAACATCCTTATAAAACATCATTTTAATTGCAATACAGAATTGATCTATGGACTTTTGGTATGCCCAGGTGGGAAAATGTATATGGATCAAACAACTATGCAGCTGGAAATATGTATGCAGAGACATGAAAATGTAATTAACTTTTTTGAGTCAAATTACAGCAAAATGAATATCCTTGTAGGTAAATAATTTTTTGAGCGTAGCATAATGGTGCATGCCTTAAATCACTAGCTCAGGAAATGGTTAGGATCCCTGCAAAATGAGGCAGCAGAAAGCAGTGCTTGGTACAATGAATGTTTTTTTAGGATCTTTGAACCTTTGATGCTTTATGCTCTTTGAAAAATCAGGCAAATTTATTATAGTTTAATTTGTGTACAAGCTCATTATGCCAAAATCTGTTTACACAAAGCCTAATAGATAAATATTTTATACCATCAGTCCTAAAAATTCATTGCTATGGCATAATGAAGTTGGGCAAAATTGGCTGTTTTTTCAAATTAGTGAAAGTTCATAGAGCATAATAAATAACTCTGGATGTCCTATCTAGTTCATTTGTTTCTATAACTATAACTTCAAAAATGTACTGTGCTGTAAAAATGATTGCTTTGAATTCACTGCCACTGCTATAGAGCCTTGATGGAAGAATGCATTTTGCTTTTAAATTCTGATTATTGTATCTTTGTATCTTAGGTTTAGCATTTCTATTTTACCATTATGTTTCAGACCCAAAGGTCATGAAACTGTTGTAAAAATTTAGCAAAATGTAAATACCGCACTTTATTGTGATGTGCATAACTTTTTTTTTACTTGACCACAAGTTTTTCCTCGCTCTGAGAATTTTTTGTTGCGGCAAATTATTGCGACAGTTCCGCAAAACAATTTGCCAATGGGAAAATGCTGAATTTCTCAGAGAGTCCATGCCTGGCTAAAAAAATTGCTGATCACTGCTCTGTTAATGCAACACAAATGTAATCAGTTTTATTTTAATTCCCACTGAAGATATAGATAATCACTACCTGAATTCATGTAATTGATTTAATTATTATATTCCATATTACCATATTAGACATGAGTCTAATTTACAGCTCCCACAAATACAAATAAATACAAAATACATAGGAAAAAAATGCTCAGTGTGGACAAAAATCTTTATCTGTATGTTTTAGTCAACCAATATTTATAAAAGTGGATGTATTAAGCTGATGCTCTGCAGGAAAAACATAAAATTAATTTCAGCATTCATTGTTCTTGTAGCTCAGGCTTAAATCATTTTGCTTCTCCAAGGTAAAAACCAATACTTACAGGGATCCACAAAAATACTGACTTGAGCCTTTTCTGCCTAATTTCTTTGAGTGGCGTTGTCTTTTGCAGTTTAACTTCAAGTAGCATTTTATATAGCTATCAAAAACCTAGCAAAAATTAATGACTCAGAACTGATAGATTTTAAGAATACTGCAGTGATTTATAGAGTGGTGCCAGATTCATAGCATGCAGAGCTCTTGTCTTGATGTGATAGGACTAATATTACTTCAAGCTGTTGTCAGTTCACTTGGTAGAATGCTCCAAAACACTCCCTTTCCAGTTAGCTGTGATTACCTTTAAGTAGTCCTAATGCAAGAACCTGACAGAAACAGCGATTAGCCACCAATGATGTTGTTGCTGTTGCAATCTAAACAATTCTTCAATTCTCAGGGATTTAATGATGAAGACAGGGCCCAGATCACAGAGGCCACTTTGTGATGTTGCATAGAAACTCAGCAATTTGTTGGGTACAAATGATTGGAGTCAGTCCCTGTGACGCACGGATTCTGTTAATGACTGCTCAGAGACCAGTGGTTCTCAAAACAGCAGGAGGGAATTGGCTTTTAAACGCTAAAGGAGCCGCTGGCATATGTTCTGAAGGAGTGGAAATAAGTTGCTTTTAATATTGATAGATGGCATGCATTAGCATGCATAAATATATAGATATATAGAAAATTAACTACTAATACCTGCAAATTTGTTTGCATATTGTTTTACGTACTATAATAAGACATACTATGAAGCAGGTCACATTAATCTGCATCTATGGGCTCTGTGAAACAAATGTCACTGAAAAAGAATGATCTGCTTGTTTAAAACACCTGCTTCATGTATTTAAAGATAAAAATCCAGCCTGGGAAAAAAATCTGAAGATACATACAACCCCCTCTTATGTTTTACAGCCTTCAGGGAATGTTGTATGTTTTACTGTACATGTTACCTTACCTTATATACTATAGAACTAATGACTAAAATCTACATAGCTGCATAAGCAAAGAAAAAAATTATTTGTAACTTTATTTGATCAATTAATAGAAACCTCTATCTCCCTCTACCATCAATATATTTTGTGACATTGTTTTAAATGTTTAACATCACATATGCCTTATGATTTGCTGTATTTAGCAGATGAACATGCTGCAGGCAGGTAGTATACATCTGTTGAGAAATATGTGCAAGTCTCATATTTTGCTGCTTCAATTCTTGTAAAAGAAAAAAATAAGACTTACTAGACAAATAGAGCTTAATATTCCGAGCAGCTAAAAAATAACATTTGTCACCTGGCCCCAATGTTACCAATGTTCTTTTAGAAACAGCACCTCCTTATTTGTAAGCAAAACAATATGAATCTGGAAAGGAAACCAAGTTTATGTTTAAAAATGTTCCAGTTTTCTCTGAGCTTCTGATTAGCCTTCTTTGGTGGTGCTTCTAACTAGCAACGTATCTGATTGTGCTTAAAACCCCAGTTATTAAGAATTGGCCTATTGGGTATTCCATTAATATTTGGTTTGCTTCTCAGGGTACCATGAATGTTTATTAATTTATTAAAACATCCGAAACGTGACCCAGCCTTTAATAAATACAGTAGTATCCTAACTGCAGCTAGAGGGGCAAAAGCTAATACACCCCCTACAGAATTAGACTTTCTGGAGAGAATCAGGTTTATACATAGTATGGACTACCTAACTGCTCTCAAACATGATACCATAAAGAACTTCAACAAATTATGGTCAAATTGGGACTATGTGGATAGCCTAAGATCACATTAAAGGGACGTTAACCATATGTAATAAGACCTGAGAATGATGTTAACTTTCATATCCTGATATTGCATTACTTTTATTTAATATTCATAATATTACCTTTGTTATTTCTTTGATGTTATAACTTTTTCTTTTCTTCTTTTGCACTACCCTTTTTTTGCCTTCTGTATCTCTCTGTATATATTATTAAAATTCAATAAAAAGACAACAAAAAAGCACGAAAAGATAAAAGATGCAGAAAAAAGCAAAAGCTGCAACTTTTTTATATTGTCGCATAAATGCAAGCATCAAAAAAGTCCCCCAAAACCTCTAAAACCACAAAACACTTTGAAGGTAAAACCTTAGTATTATATCTTATGCAATCTATTCCTTAGGGTGAAAAAAAAAATAGCCATTGTGACTTCTAATGCAGAATACCCCAAAAATATAAGAGGGTTCATTTGCCAAGTACAAATTTTGCCATAGTCGTTGCATGAAAAAAGTTAATTTATTAGTGCATATTTATTAGAGCATATTTACTTTGGTGGAGTAAGATGAGGAGAATATATGTAATTTAGTATATACCCCATTAAAGATATCCATTGCACTTCTGCATAGATTTACTTGCTTGCTTGCCATGCTGTTTCTACCCCACCTCCTATTTTAGACAGAGTCAGGTGGTGCTAGCACCACAGTTCTTACAGAGGGGCTGTGTCAACTGAGGCAGGGAACTTGGGGCTAAAGAATTTGGTACAAACACCAATATTTTCAGCGCATCTGTATCTGATTCTCAAGTACA
Organism: Xenopus tropicalis; assembly: GCF_000004195.4. Lineage (NCBI taxonomy): Eukaryota > Metazoa > Chordata > Amphibia > Anura > Pipidae > Xenopus > Xenopus tropicalis. Next base: position 95,071,282 of record NC_030677.2, read on the forward strand.
ACTGTGTGCATTTAAGTAAATCGGCGCAATTGCATCAGGTGCATCATCATCTAATGTCTATAGTAACGCTGAGACTGTGGGAAAAAAATGCTGCAATGTGGGTAAAAAGCATGTCTTCTTTTTTTATAGGGTGCAAACTATTGACAGCATTGTCCCATATCCTTTGTGTTGCCGAATCCATGTCTGTTGAAAAATTTTGCTCATCACTTCTCATATGATATTATTCTATAGAATATGGTTATGCCATCCATTATGCATCAGCTACCATTAGATGCAGGTATACTTGTCAGGTTGCCAAGAAGGGCGTTAAGCGTATATAGCTAAGGAGTATCTAGAAGGGTTGATTGGCATTCCACAGAAATCTCACTCAATGTTTCCTGTTTGCTCTCCCAACCCCCTTGCAATGGTAGTGCCACAAACTAAGAGACATATATTTCATCTATTACATTGTTTCTTATATGTTCGTGTAAGGGCCTCACATTAGGTCTGGGAGATAACTATACTAGCCAGAAAGTAGATGACAAATCTGCTCTTTTTTTCTACAAAGGAATATATCATATTTTATCCAGAGGAACCTTTGCTGCATGTAAGGGAGTTTTGCTGAACCAATATTGTGACTCATTTTATGAATGTTTTACTCCAAAATGCAGCATTTTACCCAGAATTCCAGCATAATAGCAGCAAACTACATTCAATTTACCAATATGGGTCCAAATTATATATACTTTTGTAAATCAAGAGTAAGTTTTTAGTTGTTTAATTTCTGTATGAATAATATTACTTTATGTGCATGGCATCAATGGCATTAGCATAGAATTTACTAGGTGCAAGTTCGTAAAACCATGGGGAACAAGTGATTTGATGCTAGGCACAGATTGTAATAAGCTTAGGGCCAGAACAAGGGGTAGACAAAAGAGATATGTGCCTAGGAGTCAACGATGGTGGTGGGGGCACTAGGACCCTAGGCACATACTGTACCTTTCCTCCCTCCTCAGACTCCAGCCCTGCACATCAGGAGTGGCAAATGTAGCAAGTGGGAGGAAAGAAAACCAGCGTAGCAAGTTTCAACTGGCACGGAATTTGTAAGGAGAGAGAAGTTGCCAAGCACAGAGGAGAGTTGCTGGGAGGAGCAAACAGATGAGGCCAGGAGCTGCACAGCTCTGAAGGATCTTAAAAAGTAGCATTCAAGCATGTGCAAAATAGTCTTTTTTATTGATATCATGAATATGATATGTGTGAACTATTTGGAGCTTGCATTAAATTTTGCATAATGTTGCCACAATTTAATCATGACTTACAGTACAGTACATCAGCCAACATTAAATGGCTACATTAAACAGGAAAGTTTACATGCTATTGTTTGATCATTTTGTTGATCATTTATGAGAGTTCACTAGTATTTAGTAAGTAGGCTATAAGAACAGCTTCTATTTAGGCACTAGTCAATCATGGCCATTAAGTTAGGATACGTAAAAAATAAAATATCTACAATGAGTTAAATTAAGTTTAACTGAAAAGGACAGTCTCCCTCTTCCAAGATAGAAAACAGCCAAGGGCAACAGTGAATGACTAATGTGTAGAATATTGCAATTAGTATAGCAAGGTACTTACAGGGATCAAATTAAAAAATTCATTAACGCACACACTTAATTAAGAAGCACTTTTCAGCATACATGATAAATTATGACACCTATTAAATCTTCTGGTACAAGCTGTAATGGCTTTTTGCTCATAGGCAGAAATCTATTACCTTTAAGGTCCTCTGTACCCCCCAAACGTCACAAATTATTTTTTAAAAAAAGGTATATTCACTACTGAAAGCTTTGTAACTAAAAAAAGAAAGTCTGCTATGCACAATACACCAGAAATCCATGTCAGTTAAGGAGGCCCCAACACAATTTTACTGAATAATTTGCAAGTATGTTGTTTTTGCCCAAATGCATAGCCTTATAAAAATATGCTAACCAGCCCTCTGCTGTATTCAAATAATTCTGCAAAGGGGAACCTTCCTGTATGGAACCTATTGTTTTGGACATTTTATTAGTAAATAAATTATCAGCAAACACAGGGATCAGTCTTCTCTCTGTCCAAATGCAAATTCCAAGTTTAAGGCCAATATTTTATCAGTTACCTTCTGCATGCTACAGCATGAAATGTTTTAGCCCTATCTTGGCTAGAAAAGGCCTTGTCCAGCTAGATAAGATTAAAAACTTATTACAATGGACTCTAACACACAAGATGGGCCTTGAAAGGGTGAAGTGTGGAAGGGTGTAGCAAGGGTGTTTGCAACTACACCTCATCACTGCCAAAAGTAATAAAATAAGATAAAGGAAGCCAGAGGTTCTTTGGAAAATTAAAACAGAACAATGCTTCATTATCAAAGACAATCCACAGGGTTAAATACTCATGAACAGATGAGGCAGTATTATAGATGGTCAATGTCAGTACAGTCAATGAGGATACAGCAAAATGTGACACAATGTGGAAACAACTTGGGGAATTTAACATTCACCTTCTAGGGTTTCAATGTCTCATGTGGTCCAGATTCCATACAGCAGAAAGTGATCAGGAAGAAGACTGTGCCTGATTCCCTCCTCAATACTGCAATCCAGAACACTTACAGGGCCTCAGGCTCCCTGGAGCACAACCAGCTGGGTCAGTAACTGAAGGACAAAGAGAAAGGACCACCCCTTGGCAAACACTATGTGAAAGTGTGGCAGGCAGGGTCATAAGCCTAAGGGCCAAGTTATGGAAATTAGTAAAAAGTATAGGTTCCTGCTAACCATACAGTTACATTTGTCTGTCAGGATCTATTGCATATAGATTTGGACAAGCAAAACTTACCTTTTTCCATATACCCCATACTTGTAAAAGTGGTGGTGGAGCTGTAGGTTTTCTTTTATCTTTTCCCAGTACTTGCCATGCTAAAGTTATTCTTATCTTACACACTATCTCCCTTTACATTTGGGTTGCCAGTCTAGCTGGTAAAATCCCTGCTAAGACCGGGACAAGTATTACTAATTTACCATTTACAAATTTATTTTTAATAATCTTAAATTCAGCCCCTGGCCCACTCCCCCAAGCCCCTGATGCACACAGATTCTAGCAGAAGTCTTTATTCTAGGTGGCAACCCCTACTTTGAGTCTGTGTGTTTGTGTGTATAAGATGGTTCCAGTCTGACTGGTTTAATGTCAGTCCATCTACGTCAGTGTTTTTCAACCTTTTTTGGGCAAAGGCACACTTGTTTCATGAAAAAAATCACGAGGCACACCACCATTAGAAAATGTTAAAAAATTTAACTCTGTGCCCAGCAGCAGTGCCCCCCTAGTACATTGGTGCCCAGCAGCAGTGCCCCCCTAGTACATTGGTGCCAAGAGCAGTGCCCCCCTAGTACACTGGTGCCCAGCAGCAGTGCCCCCCTAGTACATTGGTGCCCAGCAGCAGTGCCCCCCTAGTACATTGGTGCCAAGAGCAGTGCCCCCCTAGTACATTGGTGCCCTGCCTACGGCACACCAGGCAACATCTCGCGGCACACTAGTGTGCCGCGGAACAGTGGTTGAAAAACGCTGATCTACGTGATCCACTATAGACTCTCCATTTTGTTCCCTGACTCTGTACCTTACAAATTTATAGAAATTATAATGCTTCCCTTTCCTTTACTATAGACAACTACTTTCTTGACATTCTATACCTACGTTGTCTGTCTCCCATAAAACTAAATCTTATACAAGACTGAACGGAGCACACCCTATTGTAGTTCAAATGCCCTGGGTGCTGGCAAAACAAGGAAAAATGAAGGCAGAGAGCCGCACACACTTTGCAATAAGTGAAAAATTTATTGAAAAAAAAATTTTCAATAATTTTTTCACTTATTGCAAAGTCCCTGTGTGCGCGGCTCTCTGCCTTATATAATATATATATATATATATATATATATATATATATATTATATCTTATTACTAGCACACCCAGTAATAAAAATACATTTAATTATATAAAACTCATTTTCTCCTCTTCCATATAATATAATGTTGTGCTACTGGACTTCACATAATACAGTAAATGTTGCAAAGAATTACTTGCAGAAGGTAAGGTCAGGTCCCCTTTGTGGCCTGTGTCCTCTGCCGCTCTTTAAATTGCCTGTCTTAATAAAATGCAAGTTAGTAGGGGGCAGGATTTCTTCCAAAAAGAAGAGCTGAAGCTAAGAGAATTTGCAAAAATCAAAAACAAACAAAAGAATATAATATAGTGTAGTATTTAGTTGTAAAATTACACCACCCAATGTGAAAAGTGCATTTACACTCCTAAAAGGAGAACTTGTTATTCAGTGTTTAGCCAGAATTTTACATAACACCTTCAAATGTGTTAGTAACTCCAAAAAGGTTGAATTCACAGCAAAGAAGTGTGCAGGACAACCCCAAAAACAATTCCTGTATACAAATCCACCAAAATTAGTGTGACTGGGTACTTACAAACACTTCATATAATACAGCACATATCAATCAACCAGTAGTCTCAATACATGGTGTGAGCCTTGGGGTATAGTCACTAAAAAATTGTTAAAACCAATACGCCCATCACAAAGTGGGTCCAGTATCCAGCTGTGCTAAGGAAAAGGTTCTATAGTCTGTGTTTTTTTCCTTAGCATTCTTTCTGGTCTGGCTCCTCCTAATGGCGTAATGTCTGACATGTTTTGCTCATTGTCTTCTTCAGAGTTAGATACTGGACATGTTTTTGTGATGAGAGTTTTTTATATAGCCCCTTAGTATATTTATAAATAGTCTCCCCTTAAACACCTCCTCTCTAGTGTAATCAAATTCTTCATAACTAAATTAATCCATCTTCATAATTGAATCAATACCCAACCCTTTATGAGCCTAGTTGCCCTTTGGACACTTTCTAATTCAAAAATATCCTGTTTGAGCGCACAAGACTAAAGCTGCACAACATACTGTATTCTAGATGGAGTGCCTACCAGTGCTCCAGCAGATCTATATCCCTTTTATTTTTGGGTCAACATTAATATGCCATATCCTGTTTCAGTCAGACTAGATTAAGCTGTGCCATCTGTACCCCTATCATATGGTTCTCGAAACTCTGACTCCTCTATTGTATACACTGATTAAGAACATCTGCCTTTTTTGTATCTTTTATAACCGATCTATTATTAAATGATTTCCTATTATTTGTTATATTAGATATTTTATATTATAATACATATAATTATACAATAATTATTATTTTCAGATATTAGAACAATCTGATTTTTCATATATAGCTTTGAGTGGAATTTTTTTATGTGATTCCTTGTCAAAAGGCAAGTTTTCCATAATGGGAAATGCTAGATTCAGTGAATGTAAAAAAAGGTATTTAAAGAAAACCGCTGTCAGGTTCTAGAAGCTTGTTCTGGAATTGTTCTGGAAGTGTTCGCTATGCCTTCCATAAGTGTTGGAAGACATAGTGAAGACAGACAATCCATTCCATTAGTCCAGCTCACATATTGGTGTGGATTTTGGAGCAGACAGGATACATCTGGAGATGTACAGTAAATTGCAGACTGTTCTGTGCAATGGTATTTCATTGTAGTAAAAATGTTAGGAAGGTCTCTTTGTGCAGGGCACAGAGTGGGTACCTGAATATGTAAGAAACTCCCAGAGGATTTGGAGTGCTCTCTGTCACTGCAAAGAGCAGAGGGAGCATCTGACTGATTGAAACTGACTAAGCAATTGAGGAAAGGCAGAAGGCTGAGCAATTCCCCAAAGGAATTGTCAGGTGTTGTAAGTGCAGGGGTGACCCCAAATATTTATGTTCTTTTACTGGCAGTCTACAAGGGAACCAGTCTAATGAGGGAACTCACAAAAAATGTGAGGGTATTGCCCAGTTGGCAGGAATTATTTTATGACTTGTGTCTTTTCATGTGTTTGCTGTGTTTCAATAAACTTTCTTTCATGAAAAGAGTTATCTGATCCTAAAAATGGATTTGTTTATTTGTTAACTGCATAATCAAAATAATAAAAAAAAGAGTTGTCTGGTGTGGGTCCTGCAAGCTTACATAGTGTAAATTATTAATAAAGAACAGAGTTGATCACATTATGTAATAGAGGTGGAATTTATATTCACTTTCCTTATTTAAGTACTAACTATTTTTAGTTACTTCTGTCACGCCACTCAATGAAATGGGGTGACCAAAAAAAGGTGAGAGCTCAAATACAAGCTATTGCACATTTTTAATTATTGAGCGTGCAGTCTGTACAGTATCTTACAGTAAACTCCCTGACTGCCTAGTCACTGCTCATTCCCGCTGTCTTCTACTACCTTCACTTTTTCTTTCAGACTGTGACCTCCTGCTATATATTAGGAATTATTGATTAAAATGCACTTGATATCTATATAAACAAGGCAAGGTGGATATTTGTTTATGAAGTACAAGTTACTGTTTAGCCTAGAGTGCTGAAGCACATGCTGACCAGGACTTGTATTGTCCTATAGTTAATTGCATATTGTGATTGAATATAGCTACGTACTGAGATATTTACACAGGCTATTGCCTCAAACATACCTTTGTATGATTTATAACTCAGAATAATTAAGTGAAAATAAGGTGAATAATTGCACCTTATGATTCAATGCATAATGTTCACCTGCTGCAGGGCTAGTACCATGTAATTAGTTTAGATGTGCAGTGAAGGGTTGCATAAAAAACAGTGCAGCTTTATAGTTTGCAGCAGGGTTAGATCATGGATATAAGAAGAGTGTTACAAAAGTGTGGACAAAGTGAGGATGGGAGAAAACTAAAAAGGCATGGAAACAGCACTGGAAGGAAGCATTCAGAAAAATGTTATTGCAAAGTGAACTTTATTTAGTATGATCACATTTCCCAGTAAAGGAGTCTGATAACAATTCTGAATGGATCAGTAATTGTTTTATCATAACAAGAAGCAAGTGGCTTCCATGGTAACATGTAAGAAGTAGTTCATTTATGTCTGGTTACTGCTATACTGTTGTGTTAATATTGGGTATGCTCAATGTGGTAGCCGTATATTTCTAATATGCTTGCAGCTGCATGTTTTTATTACTATAAAACAATGTTATAGCCACTTCAGTGTATTAATAATGCATGCAAGGTTGAATGCTTGAGCTATTCATTTGTACTATACTTTGTTACTTCCATTCTTGTATATAAATAAAAAGAACACTAACTTCGGTTACATTTCTGCTGGTCTTTATTACTAGAATGTCATTTTATTATCTCCTTTGTTATACTGTTTGCATTGTGCACTTCTTTGTTATTATGATAGATTGTAAGTGCCATTTTGGTATATTAATGCAGTGTGCATTGCTACTCTTCTTCATTACTGTGGTACTATATAGCAGGTAATCTGCGATTACAGTATATTAATACAGTGTATAAAACAGCAGTTCATCATTACCAAGATACTATTAATGGAGCACATTAGACTAGAAAATAAACTGTGCTTCAGGTATAGGCTACATTTATTTTACAATATTAATACTGTGTATATTACACAGCAGTTCCTTATCCCTAGAATATTACTTTACTGCCATCTTATTTGATGATTACAGTTCATGGTATGATCATTTAATGCTGTTTTATCTTTCTGTGAATGTATATGCTAGAGAAGGGCTCTGCAACTGGCAGCCCGTGGGGTGGATTTGGCCTTCCAAGGTATTTTTATGGCCCTTTGCATGCATATGGGCTCCATAGACTGCTGTACATGACATCATCAATTAAATATAATTAGACCTACAAACATGTCATTTGTCAACTAACTGGCCCACTACATGGAAAAAAATTGGGCAGCAATGTGCTAGAGTATGTGCTGCAAAGATCCACAGGTCAGGGTAGACAAAGTCCAGAACTAAGAAAGTCTAGAACTAAGAAAGCACAAGAATAGCAGCATTGACCTTAATAATCTAGCACCTAATAAACCCCCATCCTAGGAACAAGGTCAGATACAGTGTTAGTGATTTCATGAACTTGGTCACAAGTGGACTATTTATTATGCTGTGTAAAAAATGTTGACAAGAGTCACCACACATCACATTTTTTCTTCCACCAGAACTTATGTAAAATAATGGCATAAAATCTGGTGTTTGGATGGCAAAATTGATAATTTATTTTACACAGCTTTTTACACTGTTTTTTGGTAAATTTAGTTTTTCACAGCATAATGATTATACCCCTAAGTGTCCACTTTCTACTGAATCAATGCAGTGTGAAGCAGCTTAAAGGCAGTCATTACTTGCAAGACCTATGTGTTCTGCCGACTGGTTTAGAGACTAGAGGGACTGTGTAAAATAGATGGGTGTAGGGTTAAGGCTTTGCTGGAATCTGGTGTGTGGTCAGTCTACTTTATGTCGACCATGTGGTCAATAGTTGATAAAAAATATATGGATTGGGATGGGATTTTGCCTTATTTTAGGGTTCATGGTGCCAAAAAAGAGCAAAATATAATATAAGAACAGGACTGTTAATTACAGACCTGATGCTATTAAAAAAATGAGTGGTAGTTTAAGTAGTGGGGCCACTGATAATAAGAAATTTCCCCTAGCTGTATTTGTGGGAGACACTGAAGAGTTTGATGTGGTTCCAACTATGGCTGGTTTAAAGGTATTGGTTATTGCCTGGAGTGGAGCAGTAATGAATGTAAGGGGCTGAACTCAGGTTCGTAACTAGGGGTAGGCAGAAGAGGCACATTCCTAGGGTGCAATGGAGGGAGGGGCTGGGCTTCTGTCTGTGCTCTCATAGTTCGGGTCCTGGATGATGAAATACTGATGCGTTCCCTGCATTGCCCTGCAAAAGGGGCACGCATGGGTTGGCTACGGTGCCTGTTTAATTTGGCCTGGCCCTGTCTAAACTGGTACACATGTTTTTTTTGCACGAGTATTCCCTAAAGAAGTCCTTACTGATTAAGGTATTCCCTTTATGACTATGGCAATGAGAGATTTAGGTAAATAGCTAAAAATTACACCACTTCATACATCTATATATTACACTGTTATATGAGAGACTCCCATTGGAATAGGAGGCCACTCCTTACTGAAGAGTAATTGAACATATTGCACTCATGCAAGATAAAATTTCTACTGTAATTTGTACTGTAATAGTTAAAGAACACTTAAAGAAGCCACAGGAAAACCAGAGTATCTACTCTCCCTGGGGCAGGAAGAGTAGCTACTGTAAAAGCAAATTTCTTGCTAAGTGATACTATATAAAATAATTGAGAAGGTGGATTGGGTAAACTATAAGATTTATCAGCCAGGGAAAAGAAAAACTGAACACATCTACCATGTGAATTTAATTAAGATGAACTAACCCCCCCCCCCCCCCCCCCACTGCCATCTAATGAGTCCCCTCCATTCTCCATCCCAGCACAGTCTATTTCAGTGAAGATGAACTGATAGTAAAGCTGACCTATACAAGCAGAACAGTGCAGTGGAGCTTGCAGACACCATCTTCTGAATGTTCCTGTTCTCTTCGGATCAGTTTGGAGGCACAGAGCTTGCCTACAATTGTGCATACTTCAAACTAAACCTAGCCAAACCTCTTTTGGGATCTTTTAATAAATGTCAAAACATTTGTAGTTTTAGTGGTTATTAGTTTCTTTGTGTTTTAAAAAACTCTAAAACTCCTAAAATCAGAATCTTGATAAATGGTCCTCTAAATGTGCAGTGGCTCTCAGCACTTTTAGCCACAAAACCTAGGTTCAGTGACACTTAAAGGAACAGTAACACCAAAAAATGAAAGTGTATAAAAATAATTAATATATTATGTACTATTGCACTGCACTGGTAAAAGTTGTGTGTTTGCTTCATAAACACTACTACAGTTTATATAAATACCCTGCTGTGTACCCCCGGGGGCAGCCATTTAAATTGAAAAAAGGAGAAAAGGCACAGTTTACTAAGCAGATAACAGATAAATAGCATACATTCCCATTGTATTCTACACAGTTTATCTGTTATCTTCTTATGTAACCTGTGCCTTTTCTCCTTTTTTCAATTTAAATGGCTGCCCCCATGCCTACACAACAGCTATTTCTATTAACTACAGCAGTCTTTTTGAAGCAAACACACAACTTTTACCAGTGCAGGGCAACAGTACATTATATTTTAATTATTTTAAAACATTTTTATTTTTTAGTGTTACTGTTCCTTTAAAGGTTTAAAGATCATGCCAACTCACTGAACCAAAAAAAACCAAAAAAACAAAAAGGGAATGCAAGAGTAACAAAAGCAGTTCCTTGTTTTGCAAAACAGTTTCAATGTCTAGTGTCTAAAAGTGTCTGGTTGTTTTAACTTTTACATTTTAGTATTATTATATTATAATATATTATGAAGACTTTGTATTATGGTAGTGCATGCTGTGAAAACTCTAAAATCACTAAAACCCTAAAATCCTTGGAAAAATAACACTACTCAGCTATCATTAAAAAGCAGCTCCTTAAGCATTTTTTCTAATACCCTGAGGTAGACTGGCTCTACAAACTTCTTCAGGGAATCTGATGAACTATATTACAAGTAGAAGCTGACTAGAGAATCCTGGGAGTATTTACAGTCAGCTATAGATATATTTGCATATATTTTGCTTAAATTAAAGAAATCATGTAGTAAAGTTACAGTATCCCTTTATTAACCACTTTTACTAAACTTGACATTTTTCTAAACATTTTCTCTCTTCATTTAGAAAAGTCATTCTATTTCCGTGAATTTTCCATTACTATTAGCATTCCAGTTCCATAGATATTCTATTCCAGCAATCAGGGCTGATTTAATAGAAATAAAACTAAAATGATTTGCTTTAAATTATATTTAGTGATAGTTAAGAAACTGGAGTTTTCAAAACAACTTACTCCCTTGATACTGCTCTCAACATAGAGCACTGCTAGATGCGATTCTCTCTCTCTCCGTATGCAACTCTCTCTTTCTCAGCAGGGCCCTTGCACAGTAGTGGAGGTAAGTGGTATCCAAGCTGCACTATAACTGTAATAAAACTTCAAAAGAAATTCTGGGCACCAGTGGTTCTTAAAGGGGAACAGTTCCCTAAGAAATAATCCCACATTCTTTTCTATCTGGGTAGTCAAGCAATATAAAATTCAGTTACACTACATAAATTATTTAAGTCTTGTTTCCTTTAGTCTTGGAAGAACACAATCACAGCAAGCAGGCAGGTGCCATTTTATGTACACTGTTATTTAGGCAAGTTTGCATTATCATACCAAAATGTATGTGCTAGAAGGGGGGACCTGATGCGCATACCAATGCATTGGCTACTCCGATAGATGGTGGGGAGGGAGAAGGAATGTAAGGAGTGCAGTCACATCTAGGATGTGCTGAATGGAAAGTGAAAGCAATATGTGATTGACAACTGGGATTTTTAAATGACTAATCGCAATGGATGTGTTAATAAGAAAGGAATTAGGATTTCATGTTTAATGTGAAAAGGACTTTAATTATGCAGCTTTTTTTGTCTGGGTGACAGTTCCCCTTTACATATTCTTACTGAAGAATAAAAATAGAAAAAAAGTACAGGTATGAGAACTGTTAGCCAGAATGCTTGGGTCCTGGGGTTTTCTGGATAAGGGATAATTTGGATCTCCAAGCCTTAAGTCTACTTAAAATCATTAAAACATGAATTAAAGCTAATAGGGTTTTTTTTTCTCCAACAAGGGTTAATGGTATCTTAGTTGGGCTTAAGTACAAGGTACTGTTTTATTACTACAGGGAAAAAGGAAAACATATTTAAAAATGTGAGTTATTTGATTAAAATGGAGTCTATGTGAGATTGCCTTCCCGTAATTGGATAACAGGTTTCTTGTATCTAAGAACATTTGATGACATATGTTTGATCTACATAAACATCCTATTCCCTTTAAGCATTCCTAATGTGGGAACAATAAAGAAATACTGTCATGGGAAAACATGTTTTTCAAAATGCATCAGTTAATGGAGCTTCTCCAGCAGAATCCTCCATTAAATCAACTTTTCAAAACCACAAACAGATTTTTAAATATTTAATTTTGAAATTTGACATGGGGCCAGCCATATTCTTCATTTCCCAGGGTGCCACCGCCATGTGACCTGTTCTCTAAAAAATTTCAGTCAAACTTAACTGCTGAGCTGCAAGTCGAAGTGATATCACACCCTCCCAGCAGCCGATCAACAGAACAATGGGAAGGTAGCAAGATAGCAGCTCCCAGTAGATATCAGAATAGCACTCAATAGTAAGAAATCCAAGTCTGGCTTGGGACTCCTCCAGTTACATAGGATTAGGACAGTGCTGTCCAACTGGCGGCCCGGGGACCGCCCTCTGTGTGGCCCCCCACCTGTCTGGCTGCTTTGATGGCTTACCTTTGAGTAAGCATTAAATGGTATCAGTACTGAAATTAACTGCCCCCCTGCATGGTTCTCACCTCAGATTCAGGCTGTAATCCCTCTGTATTGTTTAAATATGTAATCCCCTGTGTTTTGTTTTTCACACCTTTTAATCTCTGTATTGTTCACTCCCCTGCAGTGTTCACACCTCAGGCTCAGACTGTAATCACTCCCATTGTTCCCCTGTTCACACCTCAGACATAGGTACTGTAGGCAGAGTATGGCACATACAGCCAGCATAAGGCAGGGAGGGTATGGCACACACAGTCAGGGTAGGGCAGGTGGAGTATGGCACACACAGTCAGGGTAGGGCAGGCAGAGTATGGCACACACAGGCAGGGTAGGGCAGGCAGAGTATGGCACACACAGTCAGGGTAGGGCAGGCAGAGTATGGCACACACAGGCAGGGTAGGGCAGGCAGAGTATGGCACACACAGTCAGGGTAGGGCAGGCAGAGTATGGCACACACAGGCAGGGTAGGGCAGGCAGAGTATGGCACACAGAGGCAGCATAGGGAAGGCAGAGTATGGCACACACAGGCAGGGTAGGACAGGCAGAGTATGGCACACACAGGCAGGGTAGGGCAGACAGAGTATGGCACACACAGGCAGGGTAGGACAGGCAGAGTATGGCACACACAGACAGCTTAGGACAGGCAGAGTGCTTCCTGTGTGTGCCATACTCTGCTTGCCCTATGCTGCTTGTGGGAGGTGAACCTGGCAGGGGGTTTGTTGTGGGAGTTTGTTAGCAGTTGGAAATAGCCATTAAATGGTCCCTAAGGTGTGTAATTATGTACTGGGGGTTGCTCTGCTATCCACAGGGGAGGAGGAGGCATATGGAATTTAAGGGTATATCTTAATATGACATAATTCTTTCACATATGAATGATGGTTGATATCCCCACAGTAAGGACCAAGCATTTGGGATTTTGCTGTGCTACCACCATTGTGATAAAATAGGTGTGGTTTGAAGTGGGTGTGGTTTCAAAAAGGGGAGTGGTCAAAACTGGCTTCCATTAGCGGCCCTCCACCATGTATGCTAGAGAAATTCCGGCCCTCGGCACCGTAGAAGTTGGACAGCACTGGATTAGGAGAAACAATAGGTTACCTGAAAGAAGTTCTAATGTGTAGCACTGACTCCTTCTGAAAGACCAGACTCAGGCACAATGCACTAAGATGGCTGCCTACACACCAATATTACAACTAAAAAAAATACATTTGTTGGTTCAAGAATGAAATTTTAAATGGTAGAGTGAATTATTTGCTATGCAAACGGTGTAATTTAGAAATAAAAAGTATACCATAAAAATCATGACAGTATCCCTTTAAGTATACCTGCCTGCAGTACCTAAAGCTGTTATGATTTCAGAAATAAATTGGGTAATCCTACAGAATCTCAGCATAATCCATTAAAATGTAGAAAGTATGTGAACTGCGGAAGTAAGGATAGCTTAATGCAGTCATAAACAATTGTTTTTTGTAATCACATGGGAAACTGACCGAAAACAATCACAGAGTAGTTTTGATTGGGGGTTTCGGTCAGAAAGCCTGGTTAAGTGGCAGTTTGGGCAAAAATAAAGCCATTACATAAACTGGTACAAGCTGGGAAAAATGTAAAACAAACATGTATATATATATATATATACACTGTATATATACACACACACACACAGGTATGGAATCCCTTATCCGGAAACCCGTTATCCAGTTATGGAGATCCAAATTATGGAAAGATCCCTTATCCGGAAAACCCCAGGTCCTGAGCATTCTGGATAACGGGTCCCATACCTGTATATATAGGGCTTTCCACCAACTACTCTTATTGTTGCCAGTGGAAAGCCATTTAGGAGTGGTTAGTCACTCGCAATAGCAGAGATCTATGATGGGCGACCAAACCGCTCTGTGGGTTCTTACCCTAAAAGAAATGGGCACTGTAAAAATAAAACTTTTGTGAGTAAAATCTGAATAATGATAACAAGCCTTACTTTTAAGAGGGGCATTTTAAACCATGTCACCTCCCTGCCAGCTTGGTGTGGCTGATCAAGCTGTTCAAACAACTGGAAGACATCAGAAGTTAAACACTCATTATTTTAATTTGATGCTAATCATGTGTTAATGAGACTAATCCTTGCAATGATTCAGGTAATTTGCTTAATGGCTGCCCAGAGTACAGATTATAGCAATCAGTCATGACTGATAAGATGTCTGTTGTGGAGGAGGTTGTCAGGTGAGTGAGTGAGGTAACAAGGATTAAAGGAATAAATTGCAAGATGATATGCTCATTTTATACAAGGTTACAACACACAGTGTGCTTTATAGATTGCTAAACTACAACACATAACAGTGTTTTATTAATAATAAATAGTATAACATTCTCAATTCATTTCTAACATAAACACATTCCATAAAAAAACCTAAAACAACTTTGGGATATAGGAACTTTAATTGCAAGGTTCCCTAGTATCTTTAAATTATTGACACATTCATTGGTGTAGTTGTCCTGCACCATTACAGAAAGGTGTGCCAGTGTATGCATAATAGTTTGTATAATGTGAAATACTGGGGCTGTCTTTGGGGTGATAGTGTGACAGACGGGGTCTGAGCTGGCTATAAGGTGGAAGAGCACATTTACACTGTAAAAGCAAAGGAGCACAGTAGTTGCATTTATACACCAACCATATAGGGCACTGTTGTTCTTTCACTTTTATTATGAATACTGGCATTGCTGAACCATATGTTTCCATAGAGCAAACATAAATATACAAAACCTACACCATCCCATATGAAGTCAACCAAGCCTCTTTTTATAAGCCCATCCTTTTAGACAAAATTAACATTACAAACACTGAAAACTAAAAGAAAAACCTTTTTTCAACTTTTAACTGTAAAAGAATAACCCACCAACAACCCCATTTTGTCTAAAACAACCTATCTTGTCAATACTTCTGCCCTAGATAATGTATTAATCAGAAATGATCTAGTTAGAGTAAAAATAATTCCGTTTAATAACACATGCTGTAAGTCATTATTCCTTTTGAAAAGGGGTCCAACAAAGTGCCAACTTTATAATTTTACTGAAGGCAGTATAATTGTTACAGTATCAATGTTTGCTATAGCAGATGTAGTTGATAACCCTTTTTCAGAATCTCTCAATTGTAATTTCAAGTTGTGACTGGTGATGAGGGAATCTGTCCCTTTATGTTTCGCCAAAAAATTCACAAAACTACAAAAAAATTCACAAAATGGCGGCAAAAGTTGTGAAACACGAGTGTAATGTGACTTTTTTGACTATTTTGAAGGGACCGCGTCCATTTTGACGCCCAATGTAAACATGACCACGCCCATTTTGCCTACATTTTTGACACGCGTAAAATTATTTTGCGGCAAAGTTTTGCAAATCAGTTTACTAAAGCTGAAATGCAGAAATTCGCTGCAAATCCATGCCTGCCGATAACATTGTTTTAGACTTAATTCTACTAGATACTGTATATCATGACCTGGATGAATGAGAATCTTCATAGACGATAACATTTGTTCATCACTAGTTGTGACATATAACATATTATAACATATTATAAGATCTAGAGACTATGGTTAAGGGTTTCTGCATGGAAATTCTGATTACTGTATGTTACAAAAGATGGGATTGATAGGGTGCTAGGGATCAAAAACTTACATGCCTGCTCCAAAATCCAAAAGTCCTTAGCAAGGACTAAACGACAGGTGCATGCACAGTAGAGTGAGAAGCCGACTTCTCTGTTAAAGTTCAGCTTTTTCACTCTACTGCGCATGCGCGGGCACTGAAGCAGGAAGAAGGAAACGCTGCAGGTACCCCAGGCTGGTGCTGTTCTCTCCGACCAGGGGCACCAGCCGGGGTAAAAGGGAGGCAATTTAAGTCATTTTGGCACCCCCAAGTGACTTTGCCTTTCCTTCTCCTTTAAGAACTTAGAACTTTGGCCCAAGGAAAAAAAGATATGAATCGTCATCATCTATATCATATAATTCAGTAGCTGTATTTGTATCCTTAGTAGTGATGAGTGAATCTGTCCTGCGAAACGCATTTGTTGCGCGATTTTTTTGTTGCCCGCACTTTTTGCCTGATTTGACGCCACTGTGTCCTTTTTGATGCGACCGCTCCCAATTTGACATGCGCTAAACAAAAAAATTCTGCACGACAAATTTTTCCGCCGCAAATTTTCATGGAGGTTCCACAAAACAATTCGCCAATGGCGAAATGCGGAAATTCGCTGCAAATCCATGCCTGGCAAAGAAATTCGCTCATCACTAATCCTTAGTGAAAGGTATATCTTACATAGTTGCAAAAAAAGCATCAGTTTTAATGCTTTATTAATGGTTTTCACTCTGCAGATGCCATTCTTACCAGTAACATGTTGGCATCAAAGGTAGATTTATTTGATTTGTGTAACTAAAAGCAGTATTCAAGGTTTTAGCATGAATAACAGATGTTTTTGCTTTTAAATTCATTCTGGCACCAGAATGTGCATTTTTATTTACTTAATGGTATTATTCATATTCTTGGATTTATTGAAGTGCAGAATATGTTCACTCTCTGTCATAAAATAACTGATTAATTTCAAAGCATAAGGCTTTACAAGGTTGACCATGTCCTAGATTCCAAAATTAATGATCCAATCTAAGCAGATATCTTTTCCTGTTTGTTATCATCTAAAAATATGAGAACAACTTTAAAAGATGCAAATATCCTACTGCAATACGCACAAATTTCTTACCAATTATAATCATTTGAGGCACTTTATACAATCAGTATTACTCTGCTTTAACATGTAGAATAGTAGAAAGACAAGTTTAAACTCAAAGGGCAAAGTATTAGGCACCTGCAAAATAGTGCATACTACACCTTGCATATGATTTTCCAATTCAGCAAGAGATTGGCACCTTCCATGTTCAGTTTGTGTGCAAACTGCATTAGAAATGCATAAAAGATTAGCTTTTCTTGTGCCATGCACCACTACCTTACTCCTTAATGGAAAGCTATACCCCCAAACAATGTAGGTCTCTATAAAAATATATTGCATAAACATTCTCATATGTAAAACCCTGGTCTAAATAAACAATTTTTATAAAAAATTATATTTTTTAGTGTTATTGGGTACTCCTTAATAAAAAATTGCCATTTTAAGAATTAATTCTGCCTTATGGAATTATAAGATTCACGGTGCACACAAACAAGCCAAGGCACACATACATGCTAGGCCACATCATCCAATGAATGGACAGAGTTCTGCTTTTTGCTTCCACACTACTTCCTGTTACAGTTAGAACTGCATTATTTCTGGTCATGTGATCTCTGAGGGAGCACCCAGCCCATCGCTAAATGGTGGATCAAGGGAAAGGATGTAAAACGGCAATATTTACTGATATATATATATTCCAGTTTGGTGAGATTTTTTAATAGGTCACTTAACATAATATAAACTATCTGTTGGTTAAGTATTCATTCTCGGGGCATTCTTTATACTTTGTATTCTCCCTACTTCCCATTCTATATCAACTTGTTGAATTTCCAAATGATTTTATAACATATGTAATTCTGCTTAAAGCATACCATCTTGAAGGCACCCAATCAAAGATCACAGTTTTTGCCAGCATAATTAATGCTTTTGTTCTCCCATATGGCAATAAAAATATGGAGCATAGTCCAAACTCTTTTTTTTATATTTAAACATTTTAATCTTGATAGCTAATCATCCATCTGTATGCCATAATCAATTCCATTAAGCCTTATGGCCTTTGTCAGATTTTTAAACAATTTACAAAATGATTCATTTGAATAGGACATGTATTTCGTATCTAGAACTGCATATATCCAATGCTATGTTTTAGTTATGTTGGTTTGAAAAACCCAACATACTGTTCTTTGACTTCAGATTATTCTTCCACCTTCTTTTTCTTATTCTTAGCACCTTCCATTTTCTAAACACTACTCCTCCTACAGTTTTAGGGTACAACACCCAAACTCACTTCTTTGCCCTATAGCAGAGCAGGTTGCGTGTGTTTTCTAAGCGATCCCGCCCCCTGTCCTTCTGTCCAAGCACCCCAATTTTTCCCTTGACTTTGACAGGGAAGATCTTCAAACTGCTGCCACTCTTACAGCTACACTCCCCAAACTTGAATAACATAATCATGGGGTCACCCCAAATGAAACAGCAACATTTGTTGGATGACCCAAAGTGGGAGGAGCCAGCAACCACCAATCAAATTTCACCCATTGACTGGGGAAATTTAAACTGCTGCCACACTTACAGCTTTAAGGCCACACTCACCAAACTTGAATCACATAGTCATGGGGTCAACCTGAATAAAGATATGATATTTGTTGGATGCCCAAGGAGTTACACACAGCCAATCAGATGTTACCTTTTAACGTCAATGGAGGAAATTGAACATGCTGCCATTCTCACAGTAATAACGCCAAGGTCCCCAAACTTTGCAGAGTTAGGCACCAGGTATTAACACTTATTAAGCTGTAAAGATAAATCTTAACAGTTGTGTTATTAATCATATTTTATATAGTTAAATAGTCTCAGCCCTTTCAGTTGTTAGGTCATTTTTCATTTTGTTTGCTTAAAATTTCAGCTTTTCCTGGTCCCCGCCTACACCCTAACAGAACGGAATAGATTTAGTGACTGAGACCAGGAAAATAATATGTGCAGATAATTTTCTAATTTCTCCAAGTTTGTCCTCCTACCTAACCCCAATTGAATTGATGATATATTATGAAGCTAAGGGGCTGATTCACTAAAGGTCGATAAGTGTTATTGCATGGTTTTTTGTGTTAAAATTGACGCGATAAATAACAACCAATTCGTCAAAGTAATTTTATGTGTTAAATCGCATGCTACTGCAATGCGTTAATTTTAAGGCATACGTTAATTCACAAGTAGAAATAATACCAACGCATGATTCACAAACACATGTGAAGCGTTAAATGCGCTAAATAACGCATTATGCGAAGATTAACACCTACTTGGGGCAGGCGGTACTTAAAGAAAATTGTGGTTGGTGAGCTTTTGGCAACACAACATGGACTTTGCAGTGGGATTTTTTCAAGTATGTGTTGGTCCTAGAGTCATGCATCCTCCAGTTTTCAGGGAAATGGTAATTTTCAGAAAAGTAGTTTTACGAACGTAATGTTTACGTCGTATACAACTTCTAACTACCTTCCTCAGGTGGAACAATTTTTCTGTTTAAACCCTCTTTCCCTACCCCATGTCTCCTCTTAAACACACTTAAAACCTAACTCTACTCATCAGATTTAGGGGTTTCTCGAGTTAAATATAGTATTCCCTAGCTAATAAATCCAGAGGTGTCATGATTATGGTAGCAGGCCCAATTAGGCTTTACTAATTGACAATGCAGGCAGATTTGTCTTTCTTAAGGATACAGTAAATAATGCCAAATATACTTTTGCCTCAGTTTATCCCCTCCCCAATGAGCAACACAATGTGTTAATTAACACTTTTACTTGAATACTAAATTACTCCCTTCTTAGTGATGAGAAAAAAACAGGATATAATTAAAAAACCCTTAAAAACCCTGTCAGAAATAAAATTAGGTTCAAATATGCAAGTCTGGATTGATACAGTATATACAACCCCCACAGATAAACTCTGAATCAACTGTGAACTTTCCTGATCTCTGTACATCATGAACAGCACCCGACAGGGATGCCCACTGTCACCCTTACTATTTATTTTAATTATTGAAAGCTTTCTATGCAGAATTAGTCAAAACCCATACATACAAGGCATTAGGATTGGCCATAGAGAACATAAGTCAGCCGCATATGTTGACTGCCTGCTTTAATTTTTTTTTTTTTTTAGAAACCCCAGAATTTCACTACCTAACTTGCTCAAAGAACTTCACTATTTTAATGAGGTTAACAACTTATAAGTTAACCTCACAGAATTAATAACACAGAATGTATCCATTCCCCCGGGAGAATTCACAGATGTAATGAGTAATTTGCTTCCTATACATTTCTCAAACCATCCCTCTTCCCCCAAACATATCTTTTAAAACACTAAACACTCTCACAAAAAATTTGTGCCAGATCAAAACTAACTAAATCAAAGCATATTAGGGACTCAGCTTACCTGACTGGGAAATCATAAGGCCACACTCCTGGTTTGATGTCTAAACTGTTTTAAATTATGGATAGGGGTGGAGCAGTAATCATCTGTTACTCACTCATGGGGTGCTCTTTTGGTTCCCACCCTCTAAAAGAACATATAGAGATAAAACAGACATAAAATGAAAATATACTCTAGATATTTGGGATGCATTATGCAAATCAGGTAAACAGATCAATTCCCCTCCCCTCTTTTTTATTCTTTGAAAACCCAGCCTTTATCCCAGGCTTAGACTAGGATAATTATGAGGGTTGGAACCTTGAATTATGCTCAGAGGTCAGTTTTTTATACAAGCATAACCATCTAAAAGATCTAGAAGACAATAATATGCAACAGGGCACCCTCTAATCTAGATAGATTCAAATATCATCAAATATGGCATTTCATTCACACAAAATTTCCCCCACACACTGCCAGACCTTATCCCATGGATGCAGTATGCATATGGACTCAAAAAGATTCTCCCAGCAGAGAGATCTCACTTATATACATGTTAATTCTTGCCCTTAAAACATGTCCTTCACCTACCCTGAGAGACAAATGGGAAAACCAATGGACCTATATTGTACATATGTCATCCACATCCTCCCCATGCACGAACTTTGTGAAACATCATTAAAGGACATGTAAAGCCCACACACAAAAACTTAATCAGTGAACAGCCTCTTTGAAATCTTTCAATACTTGCCACACTGGTTGTCCAGAGATTAATAGTAAGGCTGCAACATCGCCTTAATCACTTAGATTTCCTTCTCCTCCTGAAACCCACTCGCCCCCCCCCCTCGGGAATTTGCTTTGATTTCTGGCTTGTCAGACATGCTCAGTTGTTCTAAGCTCAGATTACTAAACATGCCATTCAGTCTAGCAGCCAGTAAAGAGATGGCATTGCTGGTTCCCATAGAAACTCAGCTCTAGCTATCTGCTTCAATTTTTTCTCCTAACCTCCTCTCCTGAGCTCAGCTCAAACAAGCAGAACTTTTATCAGAGACAGTTATGCCAGTGTGAGCCTGTATTCTTGATGAAATGTATACTGAATAAGGGTCTGTGTGTGTGTGTATGCTGTTTGCAGATTTAAATGTATCTGATTATGTGTCAGAGGAAAAATGGCCACTGGGTGAAAGCTACTATTTGCTTTAGGACAATGTGATGGTGCTGGCAAACGCAGGAGATATATTCAGTACAAATAATGTACTGGAGTAAGGTTCTCAGTGGGGTCCCTCAGGGTTCTGTACTGGGTCCACTTTTGTTTAACTTGTTCATAAATGACTTAGGGGAGGGTATTATAAGTAATGTATCAGTGTTTGCAGATGATACAAAACTCTGCAAACCAGTCAATTCTATCCAGGATGTGGCATCCTTGCAGCAGGATCTTGACAAACTGGCAATCTGGGCGGCTAAGTGGCAGATGAGATTTAATGTGGATAAATGTAAGGTCATGCACCTGGGATGTAAAAATATGCAAGCCACTTATACCCTTAATGGGACTGCACTAGGCAAATCCATAATGGAGAAGGACCTTGGAGTCCTTGTAGATAATAAACTTGGCTGTAGCAAGCAATGCCAGGCAGCAGCTGCAAGGGCAAACAAGGTTTTGAGCTGTATTAAAAGGGGTATAGATTCATGGGAGGAGGGTGTTATTCTTCCCTTTTACAGAGCAGTGGTAAGGCCCCATCTAGAATATGCTGTTCAGGTTTGGTCTCCAGTGCTCAAACGGTCCAGAGAAGGGCAACTAAGCTGGTAAAGGGTATGGAAAGTCTCAGTTATGAAGAAAGACTGGCCAAGTTGGGTCTGTTTACACTGGAGAAGAGGTGCTAAAGAGGTGACATGATAACTATGTATAAATATATAAGGAGATCATATAATAACCTCTCTAATGCCTTATTTACCAGTAGGTCCTTCCAACGGACACAAGGGCACCCACTCCGTTTAGAAGAAGGGAGGTTCTTTGAAGTTGTGGAATTCCCTCCCCGAATCAGTTGTGCTGGCTGATACATTACATAGCTTTAAGAAGGGGCTGGATGGCTTCTTAGCAAGTGAGGGAATACAGCATTATGGGAGATAGCTCTTAGTACAAGTTGATCCAGGGACTGGTCCGATTGCCATCTTGGAGTCAGGAAGGAATTTTTTCCCCTCTGCGGCAAATTAGAGAGGCTTCAGATGGGGTTTTTTGTCTTCCTCTGGATCAACTAGAAGTTAGGCAGGTTATATATAGGCATTATGGTTGAACGTAATGGACGTACGTCTTTTTTCAACCTAACTTACTATGTTACTATGACACGTCTATCTCCACCGATGCATATACGGAAGCTGTTGTCTTCCCAGGCCTAGTGATAATACTAATCAAGTCCTGCAAGTGCTTTGTAGAGACACCTGCAATCATACTAATAGCAGTCTATTCAATGACTGCTGCTGCTAAATTGTATTTGTATTGAAGGCTTTCATCTGTTTAACTGGGCATGCGGCAAAATTGACTGATGTATAGAAAAATAAAATGCCTACAGCATCTGGTTTCACGTAAGAATTGATGCATGCATAGAAAAATAAACCACGGAAGGTATAGGGTTGACACACATAGACATAATGTGGATTTGCATATAATTTGATAGGAAGAAAACATGTTATATGACCCATGCATCAAAATAAGAGTAGCACCAGTATAAATGAAGCAGCACCCAAGTGGCAGCAGAACCAGAGGCGGAAGTGGCACCACCACCGGAAGAAGCTCCCGAGGTGGCAGAGCCACCGGCCTCAGCAGTTCCTGAAGCAGCAGAACCATTGCCTGCAGCAGCAGCATCACCCCAGCTACCTGCCCAGGATGATGCAACACAAACTGGGGAGTAGTTTCATGACCCCTAAGACCTCTGTACCAGCAGGTTAATAATATGAGGCAGGAGCTACTGGACATGAAATAAACTCATACTAAATATGAGGGACAACTCCTCATCTGTAAATAAGTTTGATTATTTTGAAGTTTAAGCACAATTGTGCTGTTTTTCATTTAAAAAGTCATGTAACATTGCATTACATAGTATTTCAGATTAAATACACATACACATAAATATATGGTTAATTCCACATTTCAGTATTGGCGAATTGTTTTGTGAAACTTTTGTAAAATTTCGGCAAGAAAATACAGAGTGGGCACGTCAAAAAAAGGCACAGACTTGTAAAAAAGGCGCAGGCATTAAAAAAAGGTGTGCGCATCAGAAAAGATGCACGGCACATATGTTTTTTGCTTAATGGGACAGATTCGCTCATCACTAATTTGAAGTCCACCAGAGGTAATGTCAAAAATCACGGCCATGTTTTAAGAAATTCGTAACACAAAAGCCTTTTTTTTTTCTATTGAAAAACCAGTTGTAGCATAGTGGATAGGAAGTCCTGTATGAATGTAGGGCATGTGTGTTGTAGTAATAAAAGCAAAAAAAACACATGTATTTTCACCTTCCCTTTAACTCCAATGCAATACATGGGTCAAATTTTTACCCTGGTTTGTACATTTTGACACAAAGTGATGGGTGTCAGATGGACTCAGAGTCATCACTGCAGGCAACAAGACTTAAAAATAAAGAAAAAAAAATATATTGGTAGCCCAAAAGTGGGAACAAAGGTTTCTTCAAAAAAAAAATAAATAAAATGGCCATAGACTCCATTGTGTCAAAATAGTCTCTGGAAAAAAAAATGGCCATAAACTCCATTGTGTCAAAAAAGTCTCTGCAAAAAAAAATGGCCATAGACTCCATTGTGTCAAAATAGTCTCTGGAAAAAAAAATGGCCATAGACTCCATTGTGTCAAAAAAGTCTCTGCAAAAAAAGACACACAACAAAAAATTAACAGAAAAAAAAGCCCATAGGCTTCAGCATGTTTTGTGTAAACTTTTGCCATTTCACAAATTTTGTGTGGTTTTTGCCAAAGCAAAATGTGACAAATCACTATAAATGTATCCAACATTTAAAACAATCAACCATACCAAAAAGGATGATGTACCACAGGGCTCCATGGTCCCTGAGTTCTTCCCTCCTTAAGTGTTTTGAGTAATCGGATGTTTCCTCTAATAAAGAATCTGATAACACAACATGCATTATTGTGTTGGGTTGAAAACACTAACATACTGTTCTTCGACTTTGGCTTCTTCTTCCGCTTCTTCTTATTCTTAGCGCCCCCCATTTTCTAAACGCTACTCCTCCTACATTTTTAGGGGTACAACACCCAAACTCTCCACACTTCTTCGCCCTATAGCGGAGCAGGTTGCTTGTGCTTTTCTAAGTGATCCGGCCCCCCTTCTTTTTGTGGCGCCGCTCTGAACACCCCAATTTTTCCATTGACTTTGACAGGGAAGATTTTCAAACTGCTGCCGCACTTGCAGCTTTGAAGCTACACCCCCCAAACTTGAATAACATAATAATGGGGTCACCCTGAATGAAACAGCAACAGTTGTTGGATGACCCCAAAGTGGGAGGGGCCAACAACAGCCAATCAAATTTCACCCATTGCCTTTAATGGGGAAATTGAAACTGCTGCCAATCTTACAGCTTTGAGGCTACACTCCCCAAACTTGAATCACATAGTCATGGGGTCAGCCTGAATGAAAATATGATGATTGTTGTATGCCCAAAAGTGGGCGGAGCTGTGAACAGCCAATCAGATTTTACCTATTGACTTGGTAAAAATCCAACCTGCTGCCATTCTCACAGTAATAACACCGGGGTCCCCAAACTTTGCAGGGTTAGGCACCAGGTAATTGTGGTTCAAGGTAAGAAAAAGTGGGTGGAGCCACCAACAGCCAATCAGAGTTTACCTATTGACTTTCAATGGGGAAATTCAACCTGCTGCCATTCTCACAGAATTAACACCAGGGTCCCCAAACTTTTCACAGTTGGTCACTAGGGGACTGCAGTTTTAGTTTTGAAAAGTGGGCGGAGCCACCAACAACCAATCAGATTTCACCTATTGATTTTTATTGGTTTGTTGCCAGGGTTCCCAAACGTTGCATAGTCAGACACTGGGTGACTACGTATTTAAGGTTTTTTTGTATTTTTGTAAGTGGGTGGAGCCACCAACAGCCAATCAGATTTTATCTATTGACTCTAAATGGGGAGATTCAACCTGCTGCCATTCTCACAGTATTAGCACCAGGGTCACTAGGGAACTGCATTTTTAGGTTTTAAATGTGGGTGGAGCCACCAACAGCCAATCAGACTTCCCCTTTTGATTTTTTTTGGGGGGGTTTACATTTAAAATGCTGCTTTTCTCACACTATTTATGTCAGGGTTTCCAAACTTTGCACAGTCAGTCACTGGATGACTACATATTCAGGGTTAGAACAAGTGGGAAGAGCCACCAACAGCAAATACATTTCCACACATTAGATTTCATTGGTTTAATATTATTATTATTATTATTTAAATATTAATTGCAGGGTTGTTAAAGTTTTCAGAGTTAGTCACTGGGTATTTGCCATTCAAAGTTAGAAAAAAAGTGGGCGGAGACACCAACAACCAATAACATTTCACCTATTTACTTTCAATGGTGAAGTGTAAAATGCTGTCAGTCTCACAATTTTTATGCCTGAGTCCCCAAAATTTGAAAAGTTTGTCACTGGGGGACTGGGGAGCCACTAACAGCCAATCAGATTTCATCCATTGAACTTTATTGGTTTAAATTTAAAATGCTGTCATTCTCACACTATTTATGCCAGGGTGCCCACTGTTTGTCACTGGGTGACTTCGACTCAAGGTTAGAAAAACTGGGCACACCCACCAACCACCAATCACAATTCACCTATTGACTTTTATTGGTTTAAATTTAAACTGCTGCTGTTTTTTTTTTGGTATCTGGCACCATGGTAAGCAACAATGGAGGGCATGGTCACCAATGTCAGGCACTAGCAGCACTCTCTCAGCTAATAACTATTGGTTAATATGTGTATCCTCTGTTGAAATATGGGGGTTAGTCTAGTGGTTACCCATGCTACTTACCTTGGAATCACTACCATAAAATCTTTATCTACCTAGTCTGACTACCATCTGTATCAGGACAAATACTTTCCAGCACAGGGCTCTAGACCAAACCATTCTCCATACCGATATTACATTTCCAACCACCTTAAATATGAAAAGCAGTGGACAGTTAAATCTGTTAAACAATTTCTTTATATAATAATTTTCTTTTTGAGTTTTGCATAGTTGGATTGTGTAAGTGTAAACTATAATAGTAGTCATCTAATTATCTGGCTAAAGGATTAATTTAAACATCTTAAGGTGACCATATATTGAAAGATCTTACCAACAAGTGGATCTTTCCCTGATATGCACACTTTGAGGTGGCAATATTGGGCTAACCGAATGGCCCTTGGGTCAAACAATTGGATCCCATGACAGGAATGTAGGCCATGGGGATGAGAACTACATCAATGAGCCTGAAAAGAATTTTTAAATTAGTTGATAACTGGCCTCTTTTCAGCCAGATATCGGTCCGGTAGGCCCGTCGGAGGGCCATGTAGCTTTTTTTGATTAACAGTACTGAGTTATCTTTGTTTTAGAATACTTCATAGGGCTCATTTACAAATGCAAGTGTGACTGCAAAGCACTAATATGCACACAAAATTAAGTGCACTTTTCTGTGTTCAAAGGTACTTGGGTGCAAACACAGTACCTTACAATTTGAAGAGACTAGCCTGTGTCCACTCTGCCTGCTCTAGTGATTTGCTCGCAATTACATACTTGACAATTACTAACAACCAGATATAACACTACAGGGATCCCTTAGTGGGTTGTGTTCACAGCCACATCAAATTCAGTAAAAAAAAAGTTTACTGCAACTTGTGTCCAAATTCCCAAAATAGAAACTACATGTTCTTGAGTACAAGTGTAGCAGACAATAATAGCAGGCTTCTGTTCTTTTGCTGGCATTCTGAAAAACACACCAATTAACTTTAATGCATTTGGAAGGACAAAAAACTTCCCACTGACTTGAATGCATTTGGAGTGAGAAAAATCTTGAGAAAAAATGCCCTTTGACTAGAGAAAAAAAAGTCACGCACATGAAAAAGTCCCGTAAAAAATGCCTATTGACTTAATTGTAATTTCTTTGCCATTTCCTCAATTTTTCAGCAGGTTCCCAATTTTCCAGCAAAGTGAAAAGCAGATTCACCCACCTCTACTTAGGAATGTATTAGAAATCTAACTATCATCTATCTGCCTGTCTTTATCTATCTATCATCTATCTATGTAGTATAGAATCACCACTCCAATATGTGACAAAACATATGTTTTATAAAATACTTTTTTTCAAAGGGGACTGCTGTTCCCTGATGTAATACAGTATATACACAGAAGGCAGGGCTACATTTAGATGTACTATATGCAATGGCTTTACTGCACAAAATTTAGAAGGGTCCTATTAATTTCTAAAGTCTTAGTGGATAAGCTTATATTGGCCCAGTTTATACCATGGTCAAAATGCTGAATCAGAAGGTACAGAAGAATGTACAATCCTCAGTACAGTTTAACGGAATACTGTCATGGGAAAACAAAGTAATAGTAATAGAGCTTCTCCAGCATAATCCTGCATTAAAATCGGTTTTTCAAAAGCGCCAGCAGATTTTTTTTTATATTTAAGTTTTAAATATCACATGGGGCTAGCCATAGTCTTCATTTCCCAGGGTGCCACAACTATGTTACCTGTGCTCTGATAAATTTCAATACACACTTTACTGCTGAGCTGCAAGTTGTAATGACATCACCCTCTCCCAGCAGCCGATCAGCAGAAACAATGGGAAGGGAGCAAGATATCAGCTATCTGACACCTGTGGTGGATATCAGAATAGCACTCGGTAATAAAAAAAAAAAAAGTCATGACTCCTTCAGTTACATTGAGCAGTAGAAGCAATAGCTTGTTTGAATAGCTGCATTAAAGGAGTTCTAATGTGCAATGCTGCCTTCTGACAGAATGCACTAAGATGGCTGCCTATACACCAATATTACAACTAGAAAAAAATTATTTTTTTGGTTCAAGAATACAATTTGAAATGGTAGGCTGAAATTATTTGCTATGTAAACAGTAAGTCAAAACAGGATTCTGGGAACAAATTCCTTTAGGCTCTTAGAGCCTAAAGGAATCCTGTTTTGACTTATTTGCATACGTATGAGGCGGTCTCCTCAACCCTTTTAGCTTGTTCGTGAATCCCCACTCCTGGCTCTACCTAAGCTGATCAGAAAACCCTGCACTACACTGATGAGCCCCAAGAAGGGCGAACCCGGTCTGTAGTTGGGAATCTGATCAGCTATTATCCTGGCTTTTGCATTGAAAACCCAGTGGGTAAGCATTAGTCTATAGGATAAACCCATGTAAATGGGACAAGCCCATGTAAATGGGACTTTTCTAAGAGCCTAAAGGAATTTGTTCCCAGAATCCCTTTTTGACTTATTTGCATACGTATGAGGCGGCCTCCTCAACCCTTTTAGCTTCTATGTAAACAGTGTAATTTAGAACTAAAATGTACATAAAATCATTACAGAATCCCTTTAAGTTAATATATTTTATGCGGTCTGGTATTTATCTTAAAGTTTTAAAAGCTGCAGCCATTTGGTTAAATCATCACAGGATGAGGTGTTAAGCATGAGACTGTAAGCTTGCTGGCTTAAAAATAAAATACTTTTCATGTTATCCTGACTTGCATAAATAGATCTCTGAAGCAGAAAATGAGAATGATCTGTTAGTTCCAGACATAATTTCCACTTACAGTACAAACATTTATTGTATTAATTGCAGACACACACTGAAGAATTATGATTGTTGTCCTTCATGTAAACCAGAAGGTGGAATAAACCCCTTGAGAACTGATTTTTTTTTCTTTTTAGCAATTATAAAAGTTGCCTTGCACCAATCAAAGAAAGGTATTAGGGAAATGAATGGGAGTAATTAAACCTAATTTAGTGATGTAAATTGGTTTAATTACAAGAAAACCTGTGCCTTAACATCAGGGAAAAATACAGTTTCTGATGTAGTATTAAAAGTATGTTATTTAATAAAATTCTAGTAATAAATATAATAATGGTTTATTGAATGTTTTAGCTATTTTTTATTTTAATTTTAATTATTTATACTTTAGGTCTAACCTTTAAATGCAGGTATAGAAGCTATTATCCAGAATGCTTGGAATACAAATCAGTTTGATTTAAAATAAGCTACATGTTTGCTGATTCTAGAAAAGATACTTTTACAATAATATTGCCTCTCTGAAATTCGATATCTCATGCATAAGCTTTAATTCAAATTTTCAATAAAGAATAAGAAGAAGCAAAAAGACTTACTGCTGAGGGGTTATTCATAACCGCTAGGACAGTTCTGCTCCCACATTTTTCTCATTGTTTTGTGTATTTAACCCCATTCATTAAATGTACTTGCGTCAAAATGCTGTCTTTGTATCTCTGTATGGTTTTGGCACCGCATAGACCTTCATGCTTTCCATGCTGAATCCAGCATTGCTGCGCCTATTGACACAGGGAACCCTGGAGGTACCGCCACCTCCTGACCAGACAGTAGCTCCAAGGTTCCCTTTGTAGACTTAACTTGAACCAGAATTGAGCTAAAATGCACATGCAGTTGCTAATTTTGGCAAATTGTGTGCAATTGTGACAGCCACAACATATGTAATGATGCAGGGATTCTGGGACAAAAAAAAACCGCTGCATACGATTGCATTTGTAATTGCACTTTTCTCACTCCACTTGCTAACATAAATGACCCTCTGGCATGCTAGGGATATTGCTGAATAGTTAAAGATGGTATATGGGATTCCAACTAGTGTATTTTCAAATACAGCATATGCTTGATGAAAAAAATGAACCAAGTAATTACAATTTGCCTGTTTTATTTGGGGATATGATTTCAGCTGTTGGGTATTTGATGCAGCCAATTACATTTTTACATATAATAATAGGTGGAACACTTATTATTAGTTTTGGTTGCAAAACTCTCAATTCAGTTTTACAGAGGAATAAATATAATGAATATCATGTGAACTTTGAATGAAACTAAAAGTTGCTTGTCATGAATTTCAAATAAATGATTAAATATTGATGCACTAAAAGTCATGAATTTAAATTTGGCATCAAAAAGATTGAAAGCTCGAACGCACTGACATCACTCTGGCGTGACATGCAAAATAAATAGTGCTTCTTTCTTTGTTTTGGTGCCCAAGCTGGTTCAGTAGTTCCCCGACCTTGCTAAAGCATTAGTTCTTATTGCTATACCTGTTTTTGACAATTGGCCTTCCTTCTGACGGCTGAATCTTTGCTGCCTGCCTTTTGACCTTCAGTCTGACCCTGACTTTGTCTTGCCTGATCCTTTTGGTACTGCATTCTCGGATCCTTGGCTGTGTGTGTAGGATCCCTGTCAACTCAGCCACAGAAAGTTCCGGGGCCCCAAAGGAGGGTCGGTGAAGTCTGATGTTGGCAGGCTCTCCTGCTACACCTAAGAGGTTAGTTCTGACACTACAGTCCGTAACAGATTAGCTTGAGCCAGCATGGAGCTCTCTCACACTGCCACTGCTGGCTCCTATGAGAATGTCCTGGAAGTGCTCCTCCAGCATCTAGAGATCCAGGAGGCTCAACAGGCTCACCTATACCAGTTCCTTCAGCTTTTTGCCTCCCGACTGAATGCACTCCAAGGTGCTCAATGGGCTTCTGCTCCACCTCCTTTGTTTCCTGCCCTGGTTGCTCCTCCTGCTGTGGTACAATCTTTAAAGCCCAAGATTCCTGCTCCTATTCATTATGTGGGAGATACTGTGGTATGTCATGGGTTCCTGAATCTGTCCTCATTCAGTTTGAGCTTTTTCCTCTAATGTCTCTACTGAAAAGTCCAAGGTTGTATACATTATTTCCTTGCTTTATGGTAAAGCACTTGCCTGGGTGCCCCTACTTTGGGAACAGGATGATCCTCTAATTCACAACTCCTCTGCTTTTATCTCTACATTCTGTGAGATTTTTGATGCCCCTGGCCAGAAGATCAATCCCTTTGCCCACCTTTTGAAGATAACCCAGGGCACTGTGTCTACTGCAGAATATGCTATTGATTTCTGTACTCTGGTGGGTAAACTCACTTGAAACAATGATTCCCTGGTTGCAGCTTTTTGGCAAGGTTTTAATGAGAACATCAAGGATGAATCAAGGTATTTGCCTTGTCCCTCATTATCCACATTGACACCAGGATTAAAGTAAGGCAATCCCAGAAGTCATAATTCCGTAGACTACTTGTCCTTCTGTTCCAGAAACCTCTTCTGTCCAGAGTTTTCAAGCCAAAGAGCCCCTGCAATTAGGAGCCACTTGTCTGTCCCCAGAGGAGAGGTCATGTAGAAGCGTTTGGGTCTTTGGTTTTATTGTGCCGTGTAAAGCCTTAACATCAGGGAAATGCTCCTGCCTAGGTCTGAGTGGGGAGTCTCCCCTAGGCAGAATAGTTTTACTCCCAGATAAGTTTCTAGAATTTTTGTACCCAATCCTATTCCTCTAAGTTCTTTTCCTGTCAAGCACCCCTGGACTCTGAGGCAGCAGAGAATTTCATTGATACTTCCTTTGTCAAGAAGTGGAGTTTTCCCTCAACTTCACTCAAGCTGGTACTCTCAGCTCAAGTGGTAGACCAGGGATCTCCAACCTTTTTTACCCGTAAGCCAGACTAAGATGTAAAAAGTCTTGGTGAGCAACACAAGCATGAAAATAGTTATTTGGGGATGCTAAATAAGGACTTTGATTGGCAATTTTGTTGTCCCATGTGGGCTGTGAGCCGTTGAGCAAAACTCCTTGCTTTGGGATTGGAGATTCCATATGGTCATCTACAAAGAATATCAAACTTCATGTTCCTTCCTCTAAGTTTGGTCCTTGTTAAATTGGTCCTTTTAAAATCAAAGCATCAATCCTGTGTTAAGCTCGAACATCCTCCCAGTGTAAATATTTGAAATACCTTCCATGCCTCTCTCCTTAAACAGGTGATTAGTAATGCTTTTTCTTCTGCTTCTCCTACTCCTGTTTCCATCGAAGGGGCATCAAGAATTTGAGGTTCAATAGATTGTAGACTCTCGCAAGTTTAGAGGTAACATTCAATATCGTTGTTCGGGGGTTTGGTCCCGAGGAGAGATGCTAGCAGCTAGAGATACTCATGCTCCTCACTTGGCATAGCTTTTTCACAAAAAGTTTTCTAGGAAAACCTTGGGAACCCCAGTGGGTGCTCCTGAGAGGGGAGGGTACTGTAATGAGCACCGGGAGACATCCTCCGCACATATCTACTGGGATTGGCCTTTCTCTACAGTCCGTAACAAAAATGCTGGGATAATGATGTCAGTAGTAGTAGGAGAAGCAGCAGTCATAATAATTAATACAAAAAATTAACATATATAGGGGCCGATTCACAAAAGGTCAAAAAAACGAGTGCTATTTTTAGCATGCCATGAACTACCATTCTGAAAATGACAGGTTCCCTCAAAACTCGAAGATGCATAGTGATCACATATGACGATCACATACTTGATTCTCTTCTTCACAATCCAACAAAAATCCGACTGCAAACTCCATCTTGTCTTCACAAACGCTCAGGAACTGCAATTTAGTAATGCCCACTCCTAGGAGGAGTTAAGTTTCACAGTAATTATTGCAACATTTTATGCTTTTAACGCTTAAAATATGTCTGTGAATTATGCGTTAGTATTATTTCTATTAGATAATTATCACAATACCATGGTCATATCGCTTTGCGATAACTGAGATTTATGAGCATGTGATATGAGTAGTAACGCATACAAAATGACCAATTTTGTTTAAAGGGGAAGGAAAGGCTACCCACTTGGGGGTGCCAAAATGTTAGGCACCCTCAAGTGACTTAGATTGCTTACCTTGTACCCTGGGCTGGTGCCCCTGTTAGGAGAAAAAAGCACCATCCCAGGGTACTGTAGGAAGCGCTTCCTTCTTCCTCTCTCTTATGCCGGCGAAATCCGTCAACCGGCGCATGCACAGTAGAGTGAAAAGCCGACTTTCTTGTTTAAGTTCGGCTTTTCACTCTACTGCGCATGCGCGCGCAAGCGAAAAGGAAGTAGGAAGCGCTCGCAGCTACCCCGGGCTGGTGCTGTTCTCTCTGAACAGGGGCACCAGCCCGGGTTAACATTGGCACCCCCAAGTGACTTTGCCTTTCCTTCTCCTTTAAAGGGTGAGATATATTTTAGTAGCTGTATGCATAAAATGTCCCAATTATATTGCTATGGGTAAGTCCAGAGAACCTCTTTTCTTTTCTGCATGCATTTTTAGACACACATTGCACCCGGTCTAATAATTTAAAATTGTTTAGTGATGACCACAACTTTCTTTTCTTTTGCTATAAAGTAATAAAGACAGGCAAGTCTACATGTAAATTTTCTTGGCTAGGAATATTATTTTAAACCTATTGTTGTGTGATACAGGTTCATAAACCATTATTTTAGATTTTATCTCTATTTCTTCCTCTCGCTGTCTCTTAATTTTGAGTCTTTAGGTTGTAATTTTTTCCATAAAATTCTTTTAATTTAACCAAGAATAATGGCGCATCAGTCAGTAATAGCAGTATAAAATTGAATAATGAGGTTAATAATATACATTTTATGATACAATCAAATATTCAAATTCATTAATTCACATCAATCAATTAATAAAATTAAGAAAGATTTCCCCTTAATTATGCATACTGTAGGTTCGTTTTATGGACTACACTGTGCTGCATGCTGCATATACATCTAGGGAAATTTAAATACAGGGGTACCACAATTAAAATGTTCATATACAAATATATAGAAATGTAGGCATTAATGTGCACTATATATATAATATAAATGTTTAACGTTATATTAATTGTATTAAGTCATTTACAGAAACCATTAGCGATGAGGGAATCTGTCCCATCCATGCCTGGATGCACAACATTACTGTATATCCTGTATTATTTCCTGCCAAGTCAGTATGTCTCAGTTTCTAATATTTGGCTTCTAGACTAAGGGGCCCAATCATTAAAGTCTGCATGAGTACAAATTTTTTTTGTTAATTTCTGCAACTTTTTCGTACTTTGCGACAATTTGTGCGACAAAATCGTATTTGTTGCAACGAGTACGAAAGTTTTGTTATTCACTCAAGCTTCGGTATCTTGATTTTCCTTGGGCCAGGTTGGAGCTGCAGAGTGCCATTGAATCATTCAGATACAAAAATTTCAGAACTTTCGGATCATGTCACAATATTTTCGTACAACCACAATGTGAATTTTGAATTAATGCACATCAGAAATTTTCGTATTTAATAAGAATTTTGTCAATCGTACTATTAAAAATCCGAAATTCGGACTTTGATAAATCGGCCCCTTAGGGGCACATTTACTAACCCACGAACGGGCTGAATGCGTCCGATTGTGTTTTTTTCGTAATGATCGGTATTTTGCGATTTTTTCGGAAATTATCGCGACTTTTTCGTTACCAATACGATTTGCGCGAAAAAACGCGAGTTTTTCGTAGCCATTCCGAAAGTTGCGCAAAATCTGGCGATTTTTTCGTAGCGTTAAAACTTGCGCGAAAAGTCGCGATTTTTTTGTAGCATTAAAACTTGCGCGAAACGTTGCGCCTTTTAAGTTTTAACACTACGAAAAAATCGGCAGATTTTGTGCAACTTTCGGAATGGCTACGAAAAACTCGTGTTTTTTCGCGCAAATCGTATTGGTAATGAAAAAGTCGCGATAATTTCCGAAAAGTCGTAAAGGCGCCGAAAAAATACGAAAAAGTCACAAAATGTTCGTTTTCCAATCGGAATTTTTCCAATTCGGATTCGAATTCGTGTCTTAGTAAATCAGCCCCTTAGTGTATAATACTAAATCTGTATGGGTCATAAAAAAGTGAATAATTATTTCCCTACCATGTTAATGAGGAAACGTGATTTTAACCTCAACACTTTAACATAGTAACCACTAAAAACACCAATAGGAAAAAGGTGTGTTTTCATGCATTTGCTACATGTGATGTTGCTGCTCTGGGGTTAAAAGGTCTCAGGAATCTAAAGGTTAAAAAGCAAATTATCACTGGTGTATGCTACAAACCACCCAGTATAAGTGAGGAGGATGAGGCTCAGCTACTGTTGCAAATGGAGGAGGCTTCACAACTGGGTCAAGTTGTTATTATGGGGAACTTTAATTATCTAGACGTTGAATGGAGCGATGGGATGGCAAAGTCAGAAGAAGCTAGTAGGTTTGTAAATATGCTAAATGACAACTTTTTATTACTAGGAATGATTCTCTTTTAGACCTGGTGATATCTAATAATACTGAACTCATCTCATAACATGGTCTCCTTTGAGAAGTTGCAGAGACAGCTCTATAAGGGAGTAACTAAAACACTCAATTTTAGATGTACTTTGACAGTATAAGGGCATCTCTGCAATGTGTCAACCGGGAAAGGCTTTTCACAGGGTTATACACTGAAAAAAATGGAATATATTTAAAATGTTGCATAACAAGTATAAATGTCAGTATGTACCCCTTGTAAGCAAGGAAAGTGTTGGTGTTGAGGTTGGTAAGAAAAAACATGCTTTAGTTCAAGGCAGGATGCTTCATTTTGTAGAGAGATTTGACAAAAATGGAAAACTGGGCAGCAATATGGAAAATCAGGTTCAATGTTGAAAAGTGCAAAGTTATGCTCTTTGGTAGAAATAATATGAATGTGAGTTAGTATCAAAAATGGAACATCAAGCACTCCAGACTAGGAGAATCTGCTAAAAAACTCGGTCTTTATTTCTTCATTTTAAAAACAAAGATGCGTGACGTGTTTCGTGCATTCACGCACTTAATCATAGGCCACGAAATGCGTCAGGCATCTTTGTTTTTAAAATGAAGAAATAAAGACCGAGTTTTTTAGCAGATTATCCTAGTCCGGAGTGCTTGATGTTCCATTTTTGATACTGGTGATTTCTCCCTTCAGCTGCGGGTTCGGGGCCTTGAGCACCCGGACCACCATTGGACTTCGGTGAGCATATTGATTTCTCTGAATTGAAAGCCGTATATGAGATAGGTCCTTTGATCTTAAGTGACAGACTCGGGGTTCGGACACCCGAGTCTTAACTAATCATTTGATATATAGTCTATTTATATATATTTTTTTAATATAATGATAAATTTTATAGACGGCGAATTGATTGTTTGTCTATTTATTTAGATATTCATTTATTTACTCATTTTCCTCTCCACACTGAGAAATCAGATTTAGTTTTGCTCTTTGAGCGCTTTATTCTAGTTATATTTTGTGAATGTGAGTTACACACTAAATGGTAGTGTGTTGGGGGTATCCTTAATCGATAAGGATCTGGTAATTTTTGTAGATAACAAGTTGTCTCATTTAAGGCAGTGCCATTCTGTGGCTACTAAAGCAAATAAAGTGCTGTCTTGTATAAAAAGGGCATTAACTCAAGGGACGAAAACTTTGCCTCTTTATAGATCTCTGGTAAGGCCTCACCTTGAGTATGCAGTGCAGTTTTGGGCTCCAGTCCTTAAGAAGGATATTAATGAGCTGGAGAGAGTGCAGAGGCGTGCAACTAAACTGGTAAAGGGGATGGAAGATTTAAGCTTCTCTATTATACTTGTCTATTATACTTATAAGTAAGGGTATATAATTAATAATTATTATAATTTTGTCTGATTTTAAAATATTCACTTTTTATTTACCATACTTAATATTTTAAAATCAGACAAAATTATATTAATTATTAATTGTATTGCATGTATTGGTTTTAAAAATGAGATCCAGCAGGGGGCAGTATTGCTCAGTGTATAAATCTTACTGATGATCTCCTTTGATTGTACTTATGGAGCAGCCCAAAAAGGTTAATAGTTTCCTGTAGAAAGCTATGGTATAATTGTGACATATGACTGCTACATCATTTTTCTGGTAACTCTTCAATGTTTATTTATAGAAAAGTACATACCCCTCTGATATTCTGTTCTACCTCAGAAAGTCTTTTTTGGTCAAATGCCTTGTGGAAAGCGTTTTTTATCCTAAGTATATTAGAGGACATACTGTATCCTTCTTTCCATATATTGGTGTGAAGCAAAAGAAGTAAGGTAAAAAGCCCCTGTGTCAGGCCCAAACCAGACCACTTGAGATGCATATAAAGTCAGCATATAAGTTTAAAGTATATTTGGACACTTAAATAAAATAGAACAACAAAAATGCTTTCCATAAGAATATTTATCATGCCACATAAACAGTTAACAGTTTGTGACTGCATTAGGCTGATCACATTTGGCTTTTTGCCCAAAAAAAACCCTGTCTGGAAAACCTTAGGTCCCAAGTATCCCAGATAATAGATCCCATACTTGTCATTGCTTAGTGGTTTTCCAGTACTATCATGTACATAAATAACATATCTATCTACATAACTATCATTATGTGAAATAACATGGCATGCGTGCAACCTGTGTTACTTTGCCAGCAAGGTGAAATCTATATAATGTCTGGAGTTTTCCTCTACCCATATTACAAATTATTGTGACATCTGGACATTTTTAAGCTAGAATTTGATAAATGAGGTGCCTAATATTTAGTATTAGCTGAGGGAAGAGCAAGCATTAAAACATTATGTGCTGTCCCCCCTGTAATTGACATACTGATATTGTTATCCCCTCATGCTTGTCATTGCACTATAATAATACCAATGATTATTAACGTAGGATAATTTCCCCAAAGATGTGAGAAAGTGACGTGGAGCTCTTGCTATTACTGGCACTTTACCCCTTTTTGTCACAGATTATTATTCTTATTTCAAGCAATCCCTCACAGCTATAATTACCACACATGAGGTTACACCTTTTGATCTTTTGATGTAAGAATCACAACAACATTACTACAATTTATTATTAATGTTTATTTGTACTAGTTTTCTGCATTGCAGTTTTATGTGTATAGCTGATAACACTAGGAAAGGAAAATACTGTACATCTATGAAATCATATTTCACCAGTGCCCTAAAACATTTTTTCTCACTGTGGACCTGCTGGTAGCTCCAAGGTTCCCACATTCGCTTACTTTTGCCAGTGAATTGGATGCAAATATTGTTTTGAAAGCACCACCTGGAAGCGATGCAACCTTTTCTCTGCAAATTGTAGACAGGACTTTTTGTGTCAAAATGCAAGCACAACTGCACTGTTTTTGACATATCAGATGTGGATGATGCAACTCTGTGCTGTGCTTGTGTACTACAATTATGCTGGAATTTTGTGGAAAATGTTGGATTGTGGCTAAAAAACATTGAGAATTATGTCCAAAATTGACAACAGCAATGTAAACTAATTACATTGTAATAGTGGGATTGCACAACACAAGTGTGGTTGTAACTAACTGATTTGAGCAGTACAGCATCCAAAAGCACAGTATGTTTTCTACACATTTGACATATTTCTGGCCATTTATGAGGAACATTTCTTCTACATTTTTTTTAGTGAGTCTATTATTGATGAGCGAATCATTCCTGTTTCTGCAACAAAATTTTGCTGCTGTTTTGCAAAAACATTTACCACATTCACCAACGGCGCAATGTGGAATTTCGCTGCAAATCCATGTCTGCTGAAACATTTAGCTCATCACTAGAGTCTATGCCTTTGTAAGTTTTTCTGCTGTGTTCTAGGTGAAACCCATTAGCATCAGTGCCATTTTCCTTTGACAGCAACTTGCTGTTCTAAAAAGAGTATGTGCCATCTTGAATAGGTCTTGCTGCAATCATGCTCTAGTGCTTTCCAATGATACCTTAGAAGCACATAATATTTTGGCCAAAGTGTGGTACTAACAACTCAGTTACAGCTATATCGTGGGTTAGCCCAAGTGCTCACAATTTTGTTATATGTTTTGTGTACATATTGTAAAAAAAGGGAAAGTTGTGCTCAACCACTAAATTTTAAACCATTAGGCGGGGGTGCAATGAGGTTGTGACCACAAAATACATAGAAACAACAAGAGATCCTCTGCACTCAACCATTATCAATATATAGGACATTAAGACATTCGGTGCATTTAAGCTACTAAGAAATGCCCTTCCCTTTAAGCAAAACAGGGATTGTTTGTCCATATATTGCAATATACTTCAAGCTGGCCAACTGCGTCAAAGTCATCCCTTTTGACCAGTTCCTACACTGACTTATGCGATTCATTAAGAATTCTACTGCTTCAATATACATTTAGCCAAGGGACTAAGTTTTACCTGCAACTTTCTTGCTTTCAAGGTTAAAACCCCCATATGGTTGCCCTTTTATTGGCTCCACTGGGATCACCTGACTGCAGCTGGGAACGGTGGGAGCTACAACAAGGAGCTGGCCACTGCTCCTGTATAAGCTATAGCAAAAAAAGGAAAAGTTGTGCTCAACCACTAAATTTTAAACCATTAGGCGGGGGTGCAATGAGGTTGTGTATATTGCAATATATGGACAAACAATCCCTGTTTTGCTTAAAGGGAAGGGCATTTCTTAGTAGCTTAAATGCACCGAATGTCTTAATGTCCTATATATTGATAATGGGTGAGTGCAGAGGATCTCTTGTTGTTTTTGTGTACATATTGTAGCCTATTATTTGCTTCTAGCTACTATTCAGCCTATAGGAAAAGGATTAAAGCATGGGTGTATCATAATTAGTTAGAACTTAAAATCATTTATGCTGGTCTCAATAGAGTTGATGTGCAAATGGTTTGTGAACAATGTTCTACCACTCACACATCATGCATTTTGTTGTAATGGTATAATTTTTTTAAAAGGCATGGTAGGCAGTGTAGGTAAAATGAAGGGCCTTGATGTGGCACAATAGACTAACATAGGTTGACCATTGTGTGGTACTAGCACACAATAAATATAAATATATATATATATCATAACATGTATGCATGTATTTTATAATTTGTATTGCTTCCTATTCCTGCCTTCTTTCCCTAGTGTTAAGAAATGAGCCCACAGTGATGCTACATGAATATACTGTATATATATATTATTGCTAAAGGGGTTGTTCACCTTGAAATTAACTTTTAGTATGATGTAGATGTTGCTATTCTGAGACAGCTTGCAATTGTTCTTCATGTTTTACTTTTTGTAGTATGTATGTATGTATGTATAACTTTATTTAT